>NC_142604.1:49760508-50063629 GCF_041222555.1 Hakea prostrata | reverse complement strand
ATCCTCCTGCTAACAGGAATCACCACAATACGAACCAGAGAGTTAAATCTCAACGAGAGAATCAAGAAGAATTCCAACATTCTCCAAAGAAACCACAACATATGCTAGATCCACTTTAATGCATTCATATGAAGAATAAAGGGGAATAGAAGTTGAGACTTGCCTTTGGAGTAGCCCTGTCCACAACAACAGTGGAACCTCCCAACTCATGTGTATCAGACATCAAGGTGTCCACAGAATCTGTGTCAGAGAATAACAAATATCTTCAGCATCATATGATCTAAATATTCAAAACCAAGAAATGAAGCTACAAATTGTAAAGTTTCCTTAGTCCTGCTAAAAGTACTGGTAGCTATGCCACAGCAACAAGGTCAAGGATGCCAACAGTGGGAAATACAAGAGAATCAGTCAGTAAATTTCCCCACGATTGAAAACAAGGACCAAAATTGGTAGAGAAATCAAACAAAAGGGGAAGAGTTTCATCTGAGTCTCCTGAAGCTCTAATTAATAGGGGTAAACACCAAAGAGTTACCACATAATATGGAGTAATGCATTGTCTGCATCAACGTCATGTCAATCAAGATTATCGTCATACGTTTGTTCCCAGGTACTTTTACTTTAGGCTTCATTTTTTCAACATAAAACTCTACCTAGAAATTTTATATTCCCATGGCAACCACATAAATTTAGAAGTTTTGAAAATTTAATATGATTAGAAGTTATTCAGCTCTTTCCATCCAAAAAACATACACTGGAATGCCATTCAACATGTTGAATTTTTTGAAGTGAGAAGTTCAATCCAAATTTTACCAGGAAACTTTTACGCCAAAACAAGCAGCATTTACCAACAGATCGGCTGTAAGATTACATCAGCAACTAGGAATTACAAGACCACAAGATAACAGCATACTGTATGCAACATATCTGTGTAAAAAGGAACTACACTTCAAACAAAATCTGTTTATGATTCTTTGTGATGGATTGCCTCATTTTTTAACTTCAAAATTATCCACATTCAACGTCACTACCTAATCTACCCATGTTACTCCTAATTCTGCTTCCTCCCTGTCCCTAAATTAAACTTCCTGACACATAAATCTGGCCACAAGTACCTGTAAATTTACCATAACTCTCAAATGCAGCTTGGAAGAGAAAGATCATCATCTCATAAGAAAAGAGATTGAATAACCTCTTAAGCACTACAACCATACTAAATGGGTGTGCTTAAAGCCACCAAACTTGTTCAGTCCTCTTACTGTTAAAGAGTTTAAAGGGCACTTTACTTATTGCAGGAAAAAGAAGTCAAGAGGACAGAAGATGGAATTGGAGAATAGCGATCGGGAATGAAGGGAAGCATCTGTTTCAAAGAGAAGGAACCAGCAAAGCATCTAGTTGCATTGAAGCAGTACTGGAAGACTTAGTTTATGGATGGAAGACTTGCAATGATTTTGGTAATGAACTTTTGGAGATGCTCCCCATGCCTAGGGATAAACCTTGGCCTTTAGAATTAACCCCTTATTTTCTGTTGTTTGTAAGAAACTGCTCTGGTACTAGAATAGGTAATATTCCAATGGAATTCGGTAGTAAACACAGTAGTAACATTTTGTATCTTGATTACCCCAAAGGATGATCTATTCTTGAGGTAAGATTCGTTTATTAGCTAATATATTTCTTTTTTCCATTAAAAACATAAAGAGATTAAAAGGTAGTTTTAACTTATAAAATATGTAGCAAATGTGAAATGTCAAATAGGGCTAACCTTGTATAGTAGAGTGCAAAACGAAATTTCCATATGATGTATTTTCCAGGTTTCCATGCCACTTTTGTTCCTCAAACTTATTGAAAGTTCAATGGAATGTTCTTTAAAGTTTCTACACATATTGCCAGGTATCTGAAGTTCCTCCATGCAAAATTACTTTTGACAAATTAGGCCCTAATTGTGATGCAGATCCAGGGTTCCCAAACATACTTTGGATTGCCTACAGACGCACCTAAATGATGGAAGTCACTCGAGAAGAAAACTTCCAATCATGTAATTTGCTAAATGTCAAGCCAACAATGGAAAAGGCAAATGGAGGAAAGAGTAAACTTGTAGCTATGTGTAAAATAAGGAAATAATAAATTGAAGGCTAAGGGAAGGGCAATTTCAGAAGGGAGGAAGAAGAAAAAAAAATAGTGCAGTAATGACATGGGAAAGGAAGGGGCACTCTTCAAGCTCTCAATCAAAACACAGAGGCAGACATCCAACAAGACTTGCAAGGCCAGAACCTCTGGTCGTCACAGCCCGGATCAGAAATCTCAGAGATACTCTCTTTAGTCCAACAATTTTAGCAACTAATAAACTGGTGGTAAAACAATACCGCTGCAAAACCAGATCTGAAATTCTCATCAAATATTATATAGACATGGACATTGACCATGAGATCTCCAGGTTGGGACTACACTTGAGAGATAAGTATCAGGCAAAAAAACAGAATGAACATGGAGAAGATTGATTCAATCAGTTGTCTTCAAACTACTGCCCAAGACACTACAACCAGCAAAGGTAATATTATTGAATAGAGGATAGAAACATCAAAAAAGGTAAACAAATATGAGGACTTGCAAGGAAGATATAGAAGGTGAAGGATAACAGAGATTATAACACCCATGATGCATGATCCCAGATGGTTCAATTAATTATTTTAATAGATTTTGGATATAAGTTGACATTAGCTCCAATGGTTAGAATAATATTTAAATTGTAGGGAGATTATCATTCCAAAATGCTTGACTACATAAAGATCCTAAGCCAACTAGGATTACCGTCTCCTACACCTACTCTACCTCCCCTCCAAGCCCTAACCCTACACCTCTCGAGTCCTAATTCAACAAGGAGACATGTTTGAAACCCTAAAATCTTAGGACTAATTCTGAATTAACAGAACAACAAATTCAGAATTAAATCTAATCTAACTGCACCCTTGAACCACCTTGAACCACCACATACTTAACTGTGGAACCCCAAAAAACACATAATCATAACTTGTGAAAATTCTGCAAGAGAAAAAGGTCAAAATATGGGATTCAAAAGACGTGAGAAGAGATGAAAATTGGGGGGGGGGGGGGAGAGAGAGAGAGAGAGAGAGTGAAAATACAAAGAGAGAGAGACTAAGGAAAGAGAATGGGGAGAAAATGGAAAGAAAGACAGAGAAAAAGGTAAGAAAAATAAAAGAAAAGAAGGAAGACTGTGACATCATATAGGTCAAGAGAGTTTGGAGGGTGGAAGATAGAGATAAAAAGTGGTCAATTTGAGGGGAAAGATAATAATAAAGAATAAAAATGGAAAGTGGGAAGACAAAGAATTTAGAAAATAAGTAGAAACCTAATAAAATAAAATATTACAGAATAGGAAGGATAATCACTACAAAGAATCTCAATCTCTATCGCTAGTGGGCCCCTACATACACTAGGATTTTTCATTTCCAACAGAAAAATTCTAAATAATCTCAACCACTGATCATAATTGCCTTCTTTTGATGCCTAAGATATTTTTGGAGTGAGATGTAGCCCAAAATAGCATCTCAATCCACTTTTGGTCCATCATGCTTAGAATTGGGCCCTCTTCGCAATTGAAAATTTGAATTAGACATCTTTACGTGTAAAATTGCATGTATCGCACTAAAAATTCTAAATATTCTCTAACCTTCCAAAAATTCCTAAAAGTGCAAACAACAAAAAACTGAAAGTAGCTCTATTCTAAGTGTTTAAAATGCATGAGTTATGCCCTAAGATTTCACATACAAATGTGTTCATCATAGTTTTCAGGTGTAGTACGTGCAATTTTACACATAAAGAAGTCCAGATTAATTTTTCAATTGCGAAGAGGGCCCAATTCTAAGCATGATGGGCCAAAAGTGGATCAATTTTTTTTGGGGGGCCCCCCCCCCCCCGTTTTTTTGCTCGGCAGATGGCAGATTTTTGGGTTGGGAAAGGTCATCTGGTTGCAGGTCCACAAGGAGACTTAGGCCTCTAGTCAAACTCCTTCCTATTCTTTCAACTAGGACTAGATTTTGATTTATTTCCTAAATTAGCTTTCCCTCTCCAATGGGGGAGAATTATGGGGGGGCTTAGAAACTTTTTAGTCTGGAAGAAGAGGAAGAGAGAGAAGACATTCTAAGAAGAAAAGTAGAAGAAGAAGAGTCCAGGGGGGGGGGGGGGGCTGCAAACGCACAAAGCTCGAGCTTTAATTCATATTTTTCTAGTCAATCTCCTTCCAATTGCTTTACAACTATTTAAACTAGATTTTTATTTAAAACAACAAAAGATTGATCCTACAATGACTCTTAGGAATTTAAAACTAACTAAAACTTATCCTAGATATCCTACCCAAAAAACTTTGAACATGATCCCAATAATAAATAATAATTCTAAATTATTCTAGAACTCCCACGTTTTCCCTATTTATCTCCTTGCAAGGGGTTTGTTTTTTTTTTGGGGGTTGGTTTTGTGGGTTTTGTTGGTGTTTTTTTTTTTTTTTTTTTTTTTTTTTTTCTTGTCCACTTTCCATTTTTATTCTTTTTACTTTCTATTTCTCTCCGCCCAGCCCCCCTTCTTACCTATATGATGTCACAATCTTCTTTTTTCTTTTATTTTACTTACCTTACCTTTTTCTCTTTTTCTTTCATTCCATTTTCTCACTATTCTCTTCCCTTAATTTCTCTTTCCATTTCCAAACACTCTCATTACACTTCTCATCTCTTCTCATGTCCTTCCAATCCCATGTTTTAATTTATTTATTTTTTGGCTTATTTTTCCTTTCTCCCTCTTTCCTTAAGGCTGCGTTTGTTTGCAAAGGTGGGGTGGGAAAAAAAAACATGTGGGTCCCATGTGTAGTGGGGTGAGGGAGAAGAAAAGGAAAGGAAAGGGTTTTGTGGAAAAGTGATAGTGGTGGGTCCCACTTTTTACTTTTCTCAACTTTCCCACAAAGTCCCACCAAATATGTGGGGTTTTAAAATGACTTGGGGTGGGAAAGTTGAGCTGCCACATCAGCAGACAAGTTTCCTTGATTCAAGGAAACTTGTCTCTCACTTTCCCACCCCAAGCAACCAAACAATCTACTATTTTTGGGATTTAAGGGAAAAGTAAGAAATCTGCACTCTTTTCAAGAATTTTCCCACCCCTTTTTTCCCACCCCACCTTTATTCCAGCAAACAAATGCAGCCTAATCCTTATATTACATTCTCTCTCATTCCAATCCTTCTCTTCACATGTATACTTTCTTTCTTTCTTTTTTTAAATTATTTTTTTCTCTTTCTCTTCTTCGAGTAAAGATCATAATCATTATTATTATTCTTTCCATATTCACACCCCCCTCCACCAATCCTCTATTGTACTTAGGTTAAAATCTCTTCTCCTTAGCTTTTCTTTTATAAGTCTTCTCCTTCTCTGCTATTTGTGGGTTTCACTAATTGGATTCAATGTTTAGGTTTCAATTTTGTAATTTCTTTAATGCAATTAGTTCTTTTAATTGTTTACTTCTTTTTATTTATGCAAGTGTAACCACCAGTTTTAATCAAATGCAATAAGTTTTATTCAAGTTCAAGGTTCTTGGTGGGATTTGTTTTTTCCTAGGTCTAGCAATTTTAAATTTGGTTTAGTCCAAATCTGGTTGTTAGGGTCGGTTGAATTTCAAATCGATCAAGTTTTTTTTCCCTTTTCGTTTCAAAGTGCAAGTAGCCTCCATTAATAGTCTCCTCCCCCCCCCCCCAGGTCAAATTCCTGCTTTTAGCTACCCTTTTTGTTCTTAACCTAGAAAAGGTCAAATTCTTGCTTTCAGCACTTTATTATTGTTTCTCTTTCCCCCAATGGTCCTTGATGAGAGATGTCTATAGTTATGCCTCTTTGTTCAAAGTTTCCTTTTTATTTATTGTTTTGTTATTTTCCTTTTGTAATTTTCTTTCGATACCCCTTTGCTCAATTAGTGGACTGTAAGCTACAGCAAAGAGTCCATGATCAAACACATCTTAATTGCAATCCCCTTCCCTCGATCCTAAGTTGCCACTTGGATCACTTTCCTTTTTATTTATTTTTTATCTTTTGTAACAACTTATATCCAGCTTATATTGAATCAGCCATAGGTATAAAGAACAACCAGTAATTGCGTAGGAAGGTGTAAGGATTTCCCTATAGCAGCATAAAAATCATGAGCATAGTTTAGGTTAATCAGATTTTATTTAGATCTCTAATCCTAACGGGAATTTGAAAATGAATCCTAGGTGGAAGTCCTAGTGCAAGTTGGAGATATAGCTACTAATTTGAAATCCTAGCATTGTTGCAAATCAGGAATTACATCCAGCCATTAGACTATACATATTAAACAGCCCAGGAGAACCAACCACAATTCGATGAATTAGAACTTTCATCCCGAGCTTGCTGCTTCATGAATCAGCATTCTCTTCCCATCCGATTCTACCGATTTCCAAGCAACCCAAAGGCTGCCATACTATCGAAATCTTGCAGGTTAAGGTAATCTTTGATTCTTCAAGCTGCTATTCAAGATCTTCAATAAAAGAGTAAAGGGACAGAGAATGTAACAAATCCATTCGAAATGATAGGACATCCATGTCCACACCTATGGACACACAATTCAGCAAGGGACGACAATTCCAGATAACATAAACTTCTCGGATTCTATTTTTCAATAAGATTATGAAGAATGGGTGATAAGTAGAGTATTTTTATGTTAAGAGTGAGACTTCCAGGTCAAAGCATCTGCTGATGGATCCTTCCATTACTTGTGTAAACCAACCACCCCTTGGGGCTCTCAGTCCTCCCTATCAAACCCCAGTATAAAGTCGAGAAGGATTTTTTTTTTTTAGGGGGGGGGGGAAGGAAAAGTGCTCTATGTCAACATCTATAGAAGATTCAGGAAAAGTTAATGTCTCACCAGCACTATCAAAAGTGATAAACCCAATCCCACGGTGTCCTTTCGAACCTTGATCCTGTAAAATGCAGAGAATAATCAAGTAAAAATCCCATTTTTCTCTCAATAGTCAATAACATGTTTCATATGCAAAACAAACAGATATGCAGATCAACCTGTGGCTATAATTGCCACAACAAACGAACACCAAAAATCAACCATCCCACTTCATCTGTTGTTCATGTTTCCAAACATATTTTGTCCCCATTCTATTCTGATACATTTCCGTCATTATTTATATGAAGGTAATTAAAGCTGGAGTTCATTCAAAAATAAACTTCCAGATGAATCTCAGATAAAGGAGTAGCCCAAAACCATTCAGTTTTTACCCCTCAGCACATACCCCGTCCCAATAAGACTCAGTTTGGTTTTGTTCGGCCCATAATGAGCCAGGTTAGATTGGCCATAATGGTTCATTTTAAAAGATTTGACACTCTTAGTTGTTTATGGTTTATCAACATAAACTGTAAATTTGGTGTTTGCGCACATATCATTAAGCCATGTGCAAAATTATTACTTAAGCAAGGATAAAATTGCAAAGTTACCAAAAATTAAAATAAACCTTGCTTTTCTCTCTTTCCAACCTCCACCTTGCTCCCATCTCCACTTTAATAATATTTTACGGATATTAAGACTAGCCCAAACTAATAAAAGCGAACGAAAATCGAAATTAAAGGTTAATATACATATAGACATACACACAAGGTAAATCAAAGCCAACCCAAAACCAAACCAATGATACATAATATATTATTCACAAAACTATACCAAACCTATTTCTTGTTATATAATATGTTGTGTGTAGCAGTAACTGAATGATTATAGTTTATCAATCATTACCTATTATCATAATTGATCATTCATAAAGAGTAATAATAAACATAAGTATAAATTCTGCCAAATAGAGCCTTAACTGAGTGTACTACTTCAGTTTTAATTTTAGTCTTTCATTTGTTCTATTATTCCTACACAAGAGTGGGTTAGACTCTGGTTAGGATTTTGTTTTGCGTTTTTTTTTCAATTAAGAATTGCATTTTATTACCTTTAAATAGATTTAGGGTTGACTAGATTCAACAACAACAATAAGCCTTGTCCCAACAATTTGGAGTCGGCTATATGGATTCTTGCCCTCCAATCAGTTTTGTTTGAGGTTATGCTAGATACAAGGCCTAAGCTATGCATTTCCTTTCTCACCACTTCTCCTAAGGTTATCTGAGGTATGCACCAAGCTCTTCTAGTTCCTTCAATTTGGATTATATCACTTCTCTATACAAGGAGGGCATTTATAGGCATCCGTTGAACATGGTCGTGCCACCTTAAATGACTTTCTCGTATCTTATCACTTATAGGAGCAACTACTAGACCAACTCTAATATGATCATTCATTATCCTATCCTTCTTAGTTTGCCACTCATCCATCCTAGCATCCTCATTTCTGCTACACTAGGTTTATCTATATGATTCTTTTTAATAACTCAACACTCTGCACCATACATCATAACAAGCTGAACAAAAGTTCTATAGAATCTTCATTAAAGCTTTAATGGAATATGCCGATCATACAAGACCCCGGATGCACCTTTTCACTTCATCCACCCTATTTTAATTCTTTGTAAAACATCATCTTCTAAATCACCTATATTATTTATGATTGAACCAAGGTACCTAAAACAATCACTCTAAGGAATCTCCTTATCATCAAATTTCACACCTCATATATGCCTAAACACGACAAAAGTTACAAACTAAATTTTATGTCTTCGTTCTACTTAGTTTAAAGCCTCTTGATTCCAAAGTTATTTTTCATAATTCTAACTTATTATTAATCCATACTTAAGAGTCTCATCTATCAACACAATATCATCAGCAAAAAACATACACCAAGGAACCTCATCTTAAATGTCCTTGGTTAATTCATCCATTATAAGTGTAAATAGATATGGGCTTAAAATTGATTCATTGATGTGGCCCAACTATAATTGGAAATTCATTACTTTGTCCCCCATTGATCTTACACCTATCACTTGACCATCATACATATCCTTAACTACGTAACATATTTACTTGCGACCCTTCTTTTCTCTAGTACTTGTCAAATTAACTCTCTAAGAACTTTATTATAACATTTTTCTAAGTTAATAAATACCATATGAAGGTCTTTCCTACACTCTCTATATCTTTCCATAAGTCTCCTAATTAGGTAATAGCCTCTATCGTAGATCTTCCCAACATAAACCCAAACTGGTTCTCCGTAATTGAGATTAGGTGTCACTAACGAGTTTCAATTACTCTCTCCCATAATTTTATAGTACAACTCTTCAGTTTAATGCATCTATAGTTATTACAATTTTGAATATCTCCTTTATTTTTGTAAGTTGGAACCATGATGTTTCTTCTCCATTCATCTCGCATGAACCCTATGCTCTAAATCATATTAAACAACATAGTCAACCAAGCTATCTCGTGGGTTCCTTAGCTCTTCCATACTTCTATTGGGATTTCCTTAGGACCTTATGTTTTGCCTAGTTTCATCCTACTTGGTGCTTCTTTTGCTTTGAACACCGAAATTCTCCATATATATGTTTGAAAATTGATGCTTTGGTAGATGGTGTAATCGTCCAAATCACAGATACTTGAAGTGTGCCCATTTAGCAAACTAGAGAACTAGATTTCCCATCTCTTTTTAATGTCCTCACCATATACTAATATTTTACCATCTCCACTCTTAATACATCTAATATGGTCAAGATCTCTACTCTTTCTATTCCTTATTTTAGCTATCTTATAAATGGATGTTTGCCCTTCCTTAGTGCCCAACTTATTATATAACTCTTCATACTTTTTCCCCCTTACTTTTCCTACAATTTTCTTAGCTTCATTTCTAACCAACCTATACCTTTGAAGATCCTCAACATCCTTGGTCTTTTGCCATGTTTTGAAACTAGCTTTCTTATTTCTAATGGCAACTTGAACCTCATTATCCCACCACCAAGTCTCTCTATAAGAATGGAGCTTTCCTTTTGATTCATCTAGGACATCTTTAGCTACGTTCTTAATATACGTAGCCATCTCATTCCACATCGCATTAGTGTCCCCCTCAAAATCTCACTTTCCTTGTTTCACTATTTCATTAGCAAAGGATTTCAAGCACTCTCCTTTAAAGTTTCACCATCTCATCCTAAAATAGTTAAGCTTGCACCTTTTTATGAGTGTTTGGGTTAAACACACATCTAAGACCATAAGTCTATATTGTGCAATTAAGCTTTCCCCTGGTACCAACTGACAATCCTTGCACAACAATCAATCAATCCTTCTAGTTAGGGTTGACTAGATTGTAGAGTTTTATTTGTTATTGAGAGGTTTCCTTCCCCTTGTTCAACTTTTTCCCCTCTTACCCTTCCAACTCCTCTAATTCTCCCCATATTACACTTACATCCCACCATTGCATATTCCAGCCCTATACCAGACCTGCATCATTTCTTGAATCATTTACACAAAAGGCAAAATACGAAGTTGTAACACTGTTCATGTGAATAAGTTTGGCCTCTTTCTCTTGATGTTTGTCCGACATCACCCTTAAAAGTTAGACATCCAAGGAACCAAAGCAACTAGACTAGAGAATATGCGAGGCTGATGTAATCCAAGTATCTGCATCCCCTTGTAAACTAACCATATCTGACTTCTTAAAATCTCCCCATGACTAGATCCAAACACAGGCACATACTAAGACTTGCAACTAGAGAGGTAAATAAAGATAACCCATCCTTTAGGGGAATAACAAAAACTCCAAGCATTTTAAAACAAATAACATGCAATGATCCATTTATTGATATTTATTCCCCCAGGAGAAATAATTATGCACTGTATTTCCAACTTTTGAAGTGTAACTGATACTTTTAGATGATTCTCCCAGGTCCTCCCACATTTCCAAGAACGCTCTAAATAGAGGTCCAAATAAAACAAAGGAAAAGCAAAATCTAATCCCAGATAAACAACATTTGACAGAAAATATGGAGCGCAAACAAAGCTAGGGCATACCTTCGGCATGTATAGATCTGTTATCTCACCATATTTCTCAAAATGACTGCAAGCAAGTCAAAAAGCACTTTGTTGGAACCTTATCACAGGCTTGTATATCAGCTTTCAAAAGCACACAACTTTAGTGAAGAAAGCATGCATTCCATTTTTACTGTAAATAAAATAAGCATACCTTCGAAACATAGCTTCCGTGACAGATTGCGGGATTCTAGCCACAAATATCCGGGTTACTTTCTTTGCTGGTTGCCTCATCTCTTCCTGCCAAGTATTAGGAGAAACAGTAACAACCACAGACAAGAAAAGAAATTAATTCTGGAAAAAATAATAGTAAAGTGGCACTTAAAATAATAAAAGAAATGCAATATATCAGGTCTAGGGTCCCGAACCTTAGGTGTAGCTATTTTCACTTCCAGCACTCGATTACCAAGGATGTTCTCACTTGAAAGTGCATTCTGCAGCCAAAAGCGAAGACAATATTAAATCCTTGAAGACAACAAGAAAATTAATCTGCACTAGTGATATTATGCAACCGCATAGAGTCAAAAGGTATTTTATTTCCACAATAACATTAGCCAAGAGCCTTTAAGTTGTCCCAATAAAACATTATTTTATCATCAACCATAGTGTTCACATAAATAACTGTATTAAGGGGGAGAAAGGGGAAATATAGGAGTATAGGACTGCATTCGAATGGTCAAAACAGTATTCAAACAAAAAAGAGACAACAGAATAGAACTTCAGATAAGAAGAATATTTAGTAGCAACAACCCAGATTGTCAGGTGACCGCTAAACTCCTATCGAGTTCAGTAAATTAACCTCCCAATATAAGAAATCAGAATATGGGAATAAGTTTTTTTTTTTTTTTTTTTTGGGGGGGGGTCAAACGACGACTGATTCTGAACGGTGAACAAAAAAGGGGCAAAAACAGACTGTTAAAAACCAGTAAATCAATTCAATTTTCAGGTGCATCAGCAGGTGCTCCAAGTATGCTGACAGACTTGGAAATCAGAAATAAAACCACACCTGCAGGTTTACTCTGCCTGAAATTTGGATTAAGTACCTGGTCTACGAAGAACAAAATCTTAAAATCCAAGACTGATCTCATGGTTAAATTCATGCAAGAAAAGACTGGTATGTGATCCTCATTTAAAGTAGAAAGTGCATTCAGAAGCAATGCTTACTTGTTAATGGGGATGAAAGGTTAAGGATGAAGAAGATAGTTTAAAGAGAGAGGGGTTGTTCAAAACCAAGTAGGCTTTGACCTAACTCAAGGGAATCTCACCAATGGAGGAGAGTAGTAATAGCATTTTAATCCAAATTCATATACAACGCTGGCCATCCTAACAAACTTATATCGAAGCCTCAAAAACTGACTCCTGCACTAATAGTAAGAGGCCAAACTCACTCCCAATTTTTTTTTAAAAAAGGAGCATTTTTTTACTGAGCCCCTTCCAGTTCCACTGGAAACACAGCCCCCCCCCCCCCCCCAAAAAAAATAAAAACCGAAACCTCACAGAGCCCCTCTCCACACTTCACACTGGTGGTGACTGTACACAGTTAGTCATTTAAATCAAACATGTTTTTTAATATGACCATATAACCCCTAGAGGGATAAATAACCATAACACCACCAACTTAACCCAATTACTAATTTACCCTAAACCCTGAAATTACCATTTTATCCTCAAATCAATCTTCTTCCTTCTTCTCCAGTCATCATTTTCCTCCGATCTGTCCAAAAGTAACCTTTGTTGGTCGCCCTTGCCGTGTCAACATCCACACAAGCCCCCATTCAGTGAGTCGATGAAAGATCCGACTACAGGAATCTTACTTTGAACAGAAACCCCAAAACTCCAAAAATGCCCTAACAACCATGGGCTCATCACCGTCCAGCATGAAGTATATTACAGGGGGGGTGAGTCGCAGCTCAGGGAGACCACCTGTTTTCACATGTTTTCTATTTTCCCCCTTTTTTGATTTTCGATTCAGATTTTATAAAGAAAAATCAGAGTTTCTTTGGATGTTCAATCACCCATTCAAATCTCTCTGCAAAATTATCATGATCTCCCCCTATCCTAGGTGGAAGTTCTATTACAGATTCATGAATTATTAAACAGTAATTCAATGCTTCAATTATTCAAGTACCTTAAAATTCTTCTTTTATAAAGAATGGATTAGGTACTCAAATGACATGGACTACTATGGAGGGTTTGAACAGGAAGATTTGTACCAACTGCAAGTTGCTCAAAGCAATGAGGTTGAATTACAAGATGTGGTGTTTGAGGTTCACACCACTAGCAGTGGGAGGAGATATGAACTGGCAGTGGTACGGGAGTCTGGCCAGACTCTAGTCAAGATGAGACCAGCAGCCAAATGACGGCCGAATAACCCTTACAAACAAATTTGATCAAGACTGGGTTTCAATAACAAATGATGGAGTTGAGGTTTAAGAATGGGAGACCAAACAATGCAAGGGTTATATTTAATTTGGAGGGTAATTTGGTTATTTAGTGTTTACCCCTCTAAGGTAATATGGTCATATTAAAAACATTATATATGGTTTTAAAAATAAATTTATTGAAGGTGAAAACATAAAATCACATTAAGGTTAACAGAAAGCTGACGGTGTGAAAAGTGGAGGGGCTATGTAAGGTTTTAGTTTTGGAGAGGGTGCATCGTTCTTCCAACGGATCAAAGATATCTGTCTTCAAATGGCAGTAATGTCCCAAACAAATGAAGTGTTGCTACCCAATTGGCTTTTGGGCCACATTATCAATTCGCAAGTTGCTTTTGGAAAATCAAATACATGAAGCTGAGATTGCCTACAATGGTGAATTCAAGATGAAAATTGTTTGGTAGTGTCTGGGAGGATTTCCACCACAACGGTGATAGATGGTGGTGGGTTCCAAAGGTCAGACCTTCATGTGATAGATCTAGCTGGACTCGTACAATAAATTCATTCCAGTTGTTGATGCTGTATTTTTCAGATATTTTCTGTATTCTACTAATGAAGGAAACTTCTTGTTGTCTGTAGTCCATGAAACTCTCACAAGGTCAATTCCTACTAATGATACAAGAACCTGTACAGAAGTTCCCTTTCCTGAGTTTAGATTGTCCTTTAATTCTCTGTTCCTGATTAATAGGCTTACATTAGAAATTTTGAAATTTGAGCATAGATGGTCCCAAAATCTGAACCAATACCAGGTAAAGAGAAGAAGAAATAGACAATGTAGAAGAAGAAGGAAAGACAATGGGAAAAAGGGCTTGGCAACAAAATGTGTGTTCACCATACCAGCCAACACATCCATTTATACTAATCCAAAAGAGTACTACTAAACAAAAATAACTCCTACCTAATTAAGCCTAAAGCAATAAGGAAACTACTTCCACTAGGACACTAAAAACTAAAGACCTAAAGCAATAAGGACACCATGATAGGACTTCCCCTATCATTTCTCATATCACTAGCATTCAACCCTCAAGCTGGAGCATACACACATCAAAAGAAAGCTCTACCTTGGACAAACAGCACCAAGCCACCAACAATAGCAACATCACAATGTCAAAATCTCTTGCCAAAAGAAGACAGCAAGTTGCAGCACCCAACAGCATCATCAAACACCCTTTCAGACGAAACAAAAAGCAAAACCCAACAACCACATAGAAACCCAAAAATTGCAGCTTCAATGACTACACTATAACCCATATAACCCATAAAAGTGCAGCTTCAATGGCTACACAAACACTTATCTCAATGAAGGTACTCCAACAACAATCAAATTCATCCCTAAGTCCATATATAAATCTCATATACAAGTACATAAAATTGCTTGCAGCAGACACCTAAAATCTCCTCCTTACATTAGCACTACAAGTGGATAAATAGCAATCTATGATAATCTCAGACAATGAACGTCTCAATAAATATAATAAGAAAAGCACCAGGCCCCAATAAATGTATCTTCAATCATCCCCCACGCAATTCATTAACTCTAAACTGATACCATATGGGGTCTGCCAAAGTATGATTATGGCATATTAGTAATTAATCATCAATCTCATGTAACCAGGAAGGACCCTGCCACTTTTTTCTCAGCACTCTAGGAAGGCCAAATCTAATCGGAGTCAAATTGGTCATTTGGCTCTCTTTGGGGTCCTAATGGGTCTCATTCGAAGCAGAGTACCATCAGGAGCCCTTTTTATTTTTGAATTTGAGTTCGTCATTGATTAGTTATGAAAGAGTCCCACCCAGGTTCGGAGTCCCACTTAAAGAAGGATCTTAGTTGTACTCCAGTTTGTACAATGAGTCCAGATCTACTTTTTATTTTGAGTTTGACTCCTTGAGCAAGTTATGACAGAGTCTTTGTCCCATTCGGAGTCCTAGTTGAATCCAACTTTTAGATTGGATTCCTTCTTAAAGAAGGAAATATAATTATGTAAATCTTTAAGTGTTAGGAGTTCCTAATCAGAGAGTTCCTAATCAGACTTCCTCTTTTAGTTGCTTGAGTTGAGTCTTATGTTTCAAGGAATTCCAATCCAAATAGAATTCCTTGTTGAGTTCTAGTCCAAGTAATGTTCTTTTTGTTTAATCCTAGTATGATTTCCTTCAGTTGTACGGCTATAAATAGAGTCCCCCCCATACATATTAGTTGACAATTATCAAATAAAGAATTAATTGAAGGAATTAGTTGAAGTCGTGGTTTTGCTTGAAGGGAATCAAATTGCTCAATATACTCTGCAACTAATAAATTCCCTTGACGGAAAGAATTTAATTTATCTTCTAGTCACAGCCGAAATGTGGATGACAAGTATTTCTTTCTCAATTCTTCCTTCACTTCCTCCCATGTGGGAGGTGCACTACCACAATCCTCATATTCGTGAGTTCTCCACTCACATGCAACTAGCTTGATGTGTGCTAGCTTCATCTTTCGTGCCTCCGATAGTTTATACCAACCAATCATAAAACACTTGAGGATCATGTTTTCCCAAGTATTTCTTGAGTTCAAGTTCAACTTCAACTTTTTGAAAGTCACCAACATGTCCATTGAACGTAGGTTGTTCTCCTTCGTAGGTGCTCTTCGAAGGCTAGTTGCACAACTGAAAATCCTGTGGGGCCCTCTCCCGACATTTCTCCAAGCAGGAAAATTTGGCGTAGAGTGATCTAGCTAGGGGTTCTTCACCAAGTGGAGGGCGTGGGGCATGAGTAGATGAGTAGAAGCAACAAATCTAGCCTCCATTGCAAAAAGCCTCTCTTCCACCTACTTCTAGTTTGTGGTGGTCTGGCTGCTGAGTTATTAAACATCTCTTCATTGCTGCTATAGGATTAAATGGATCAGATTGTCCAAAAATTTCATCCCCTGTGATGGCTCTAATACCAAATAATGTAGCATTATATTTGAATAATCAAAACAGGAGCCAATCACGATCTCTTCATAGAGAATGAATTTCAGATTTGACAAACTAAGCATGAAACAAAATGCAAATATTAAACAAAACTGAAACCTAGAGTAATATCACAATGAAAATAACATAAACACGCGGACAGAATAGCTCTTCCAAGTAGTGGCCGAACTATGAACTAGATTTGAGTTAGGATGAAGTGTAGATTACCATTATGAAATGAGAAAGATAATCTGACATATGATATCAAATAGATGGCAAATCTAAATAGTAAATTAGTAACTGAAACCAAAAAAAAGTCACTAAAGTAGACTTGCTAATAGATGAAGAAAATTTCACAAAATAATAATAATAAACAAAGAGAGTGAAGGAATAATAAGAGGGAATTGATGAAACAATACTAACAATAAAGTAATGCCTAGACTTCACATTGCACAGTGGATCATTTGAATCCAACACCAACCTACCTTCATCAAACACAAGGTTTCTCTATTGAGAGGAAAGGCTAAGCAACTTTGATTTCAACTGATGAGTGAAGTGATCCACCCTCTTATTTAGTCCCTCAATATAATATAAACAATCTAAAGACATAAATTTTAAATACACCCCCCAACCACTAGCTAACACCCACCCAATATTGACTCGACCACTACTTAACTCTTGACTAAGGGAAGCTACTTTTGATAATGAGTTACCTTACTTTCAAGCTACATCCCCCTTTATTGACTTTGATAAAATTTTCAAGTTCCCATTCATATTAGACCAGACTTGGGCTGAGGTCTAGCCTATGAAAATCCTAACATGTGGGCTGACTTTAACCCACCAAAATATTCCTAGCCCATGAAAGCCATGGCTAATTTGTGTCACCCATTGGGCTTATTCTTTTTAGTGTATGCCTTCAGCTCTGCATCACAAATTACTTCCAACAAAATGCAAGCAAAGTACAAATCCACAACTCAGCAAAAATCCCTAGCATAAACCCAAGGGATCTGAAACGTCCAACAAATGGGTGTTCTAAATAGAAATCAAAACAAGAAATAGGTCAGCTGCAAGTCCAGTCCAATAATAAAATTGGTTTCATGTGCATTCTGTAATAGCAAAGGATGAGAAGAAGATACCAAATGGAACTGCAATCAAGAACCAAGGACCATGAACACATAACAAACTATAACACATCCTCTTGACAGCAAAATAGATCCAACATCAGCAAATCCAACCATAAAACATAATGGAACACTTAGCAGTAACTGA
Organism: Hakea prostrata; assembly: GCF_041222555.1. Classification (NCBI taxonomy): domain Eukaryota; kingdom Viridiplantae; phylum Streptophyta; class Magnoliopsida; order Proteales; family Proteaceae; genus Hakea; species Hakea prostrata. The sequence continues at coordinate 50,045,975 of NC_142604.1, read as the reverse complement.
CCAAAAACCATCATGGAATGTGACTGCTTTCCTCTTGTCAGAGAGGAATACAGAACACCAAAAAAAAAAAGGAGCCTTGTAAGAACACCTCTTCTCTTAGATAAAATAATTAATATAAACCAGTAGCAACCACTTCTAAATCAGGATGAACAGAAAGCAAGATGGCAGCAACAACAAAGGGCATCGACAACCTTTTATTCATTAAAGAACCCCAGTAGCAAGGTTCAAAACCTGTAAATAGCAGGTTCTTCAGCAATTGATTTAAAAAATAAGGTTTCCCTTTAAATCAGGATGACAGAAACCAAGCAGCAACAAAAAGGGCGACAATCTTATCATTAAACCCCGGCGGTCACCTGAATCAGGCGCCAGTTTATCCCGCGGCAATCAATACGTGACACCCACTGCCAACAACCTTCAAACAAAACATGCATCATTTTCCACACTAAACCATCATGGAAAGCCTGGTTCATCTTCTTTTATGAATTAGGATCCCATTCTCCAAACTAGAAACTTAAAGTGACCCCCAGAACAGCTTTTATCTAGAGAACCAAGTATTGGTTACTGCACTAATATGATGTAAGCAATCCTAGGACCTGTAACAAGTACAGGTTTAAGAGAAGAAAACGAGAGGAAAATCGGAGAAAAGGGCCAGGCAATAGAATGTGTGTTCTACCATAAATCAAGAGAGAATTACAAAACGAGTATCATCCTACCTAATTAAGCCTAAAACCAAATAGGAAACTCACGCACCAAGGACACTAATAGCTAGAGACCTAAATCAATAAGCAATTAGACACTTAGTCCTCTAATTGTGTTACATCACACCTCATATCTCTAGCACTAATGAAATTTATGAGATTAAGAAAACTATTATTTGGGTCCGAAAGACAACATCCTTACATTTCAAATTTTTAAAGTTTAGATAGCATTTTATATTTCTAGGTCTCAAAATGTCTGCTACAATTCGCGTTATTCAACAGCAAAGTACACTCCAGAATCTCAATCAACCAGCACTAATCTCTGTTACACATGGTTAAATTATCTCAAGCTGGATGCTTCAGTTCATCTCTTCTTGATTGGTTGCAGCAATAAGCTTTAGGGGTAGTTGCAGAGGAACCTCAACTTCATCTTCACCCCAGCTTCGCTTCAACTCTGACATAAAAAACCAACACAGGTCCAAAGGGTATACCGATGAACATACTTCAAAAAGTTTTAATATCCCTTGGGGGCAAAATGGACTACTCTAGTAAACCATTAAAAGCAGACTAACACCGTCGATTTGACAAGGTATTTTAGTAATTGTTTGGTTTTCTAGTGAGAATAAGTAATAGGGGTGATGTACATGGCATGAACAAGTTCTTCACCCAAACAATAACTACTGATTAGAATTATTTAAAAATTAAAAAAATAATAACAAAGAGAGATATATAGAGATGACTAATTTCATAATTAAAAAAATTAATAATAAAGAGAGAGAGAGAGAGAGAGAGATATTTAGCTAACTAATTTCATATGCTTAGGCTCTACCAATTTTGTAGGCCCATTAACAAGATCAATCACAATGAAAACCCACGGGATCAAAGGCCAAAACATATATGACCGAACCCAAAGAATATTTCCACTAAAACAAACCCATCTACATGATGTGCTTGCATAAGTGGGAAAGAAAACTTGCATCTTGAAAAATTCAAGTATGATCCAAGGATTTCTATTTGAAAATTATGTCGGTGTGTACTTTAATTTCAGCAGCAACAATGAACATGATTCAACCAATATGCACTGTATCTTATACAAGGCAAATAAGTTGCTACTCACTCAACAACTGCTGAAATACCTTTCCTTATCCAGCATAAACATCAAAAGCTAAAAAGGAGTCCCAGCAAAAAGAGGAGTGCTGCATAATGCACCCGCTGGCCTTGAAGTACCCAAATCCCAAACAACGGAAGGGCAAGAGGTCATAAGGAGGACCATACCAAGTTGTGTGTTGTGCCATGTGGATGATGGGTATTTGAACCACTAAAACCCAAGAGAAAAATATGAAAAAAGTGGAGGATGGGAGATCAATCACAAGATCAGAAATAAGTACAATCATATTAACCACTCAAAGGAATTTAAAATATAAGAAAAAACAGTGACTACAAATATAGAGTAGAGACTAAATAACAGGGTATCCTACCTTTGCATCTTCAGAAGATGCAAAAGTCACATAGCCAAAACCACGAGATCGACCAGTGTGCCTCTCCTGATGGACATAACAAAACAGAAAACAAAGCTTCCAGTTAGGACACCTAAAGTAAGGCAAACAGTTGTCATACAACATCCACCCAAACCAGGAACTCATAACAAATGAAAGATAAACATTTTGGCTAGAGAAGAAAACGTAAACAAATTATGTTTCAATTGACTACACTGTTTAGTTGTGGAAGGGAGGCAAAAAGCGTTTAGGTTACACAAAGGATGAGAAATTCAAACAGTACAAAAAAATGATAGTGATAAAAAAAATTAAAAGAAAAAACATAATAATTCTCAATGAACAAGTGGAAGTCAAACGATGCAATCTAACCCATGTTTCAAAATATTTTCAAATAGACTCTTTAAGGGCTTGAATTTGTGACCAAGCATTCAGCAAGTTAGCACTTGACCAACATGCAAGAACAACCTCCAATGGAAGTCATAAAAATTGTGTTATGTTGCATCCACAACAAACTTATTCAAAATATAAAAACCAATTATCATTATCTTCATTTCTACAAGGTTGTATCCACTGCACAAGTCTCCCACATTTAGCTGGGGATCTAGGGAGAGGTCAGACACATGCAGCCTTAGCCTTGTTTCCAAAGAGGCTGCTTCCAGCACCTGAACCAGTGACCAAGTATTCAGAAAAAGAGCACTTGACTAATGTGCCAAGCACAACCTCCTTTTATACAGGATAAAATTTTATTTCACAATAAACCACAAGAAAAAAGATCAGGTCAATGATAGGCATAGCAACCAAAGCCAAAGCTACTAGTAAAACTTGAAATATTTTGAAGGTAATTGAAAACGAATAGATTACAAGATAAAACTTTATTTCACAATAAACAACAAGAAAAACGGCAGGTCAATGATAGACATGGCAACCAAAGTCAAAGCTACTAGAATAACTTGAAATATTATGAAGGAATTGAAAATGAATAGAACTAATAAGAGTGTAATATAATAATCAGCTACTAGTATAACTTGAAATATTATGAAGGAATTGAAATGAATAGAAAATGCAAGTATAATATAAATCATCAACTTTTGTCTTGATCTTACTGCAAGGGGATGAATGAGGGTGGACAGTGAAAGTAATGAAACAAACATTGTCGCCCCCAACAGGATTTGGTAAGTGAGCATCCCATAAATAATGCTGAATAACTGCCAAGGAATGGTTTAGAAGCTAAAATTTGAATGGTTTTTATGTGTAAGAAATAGTAGTATTGTTTTTACTTTCTGATAAAGTTCCTACATAAACCTTTTGGTTAGAAGCTAAAGTTTAAGTGTAAGAAATAGTTGTATCCTTTTTCCTCTCTGATAAAGAGCTAGGATAAACCTTCTGACAACCTTATACACTTCTTTCTCCACATCACGCATTACATGCTTCAAATTCTTTACCAACCATTTGATCCTAAAATCAATTGTTATTGAGATTTCGTAATGCCAGAATCAAACACCGAGTAACAGACTTCCATCAGAAAAGACATTAAAAAGGGAACTTTGCCTAAAACCTCAGGTACCACCACAACACAACATTAAGGCAAGCCAACACATAAGAAAGACACTTACAAAAACAAAACCTTTGGGCGAAAAATTGACAACACAATGAAGATAAAATAATTGCTGCATAGAGGGATAAACACAATGAAGATAAAAGAACTTAAAAAACAACATAAATGAGACAAACAGAGTTCACACAGACACAATAAATCATAGAAGTGCTACTATACATTAAACTGACAACACAATACAGATAAAAGAATTTTTAAAAAGAACATAATTAGAGAAAACAGACTCATACAGACACAAGAAATCAATAAACATACATAGGAAACGCGAATCTGGAGGTGAAGGATAGACAACTAACTAACCTTCATCACAATGCAATCTTCCAATTCTCCAAATTTGCTCATATACTCCCTGAGCCCTTCGGTATCAACATCCCAGGGAATCCCAAGAACCTATAAAACAGATGGAACTTTTCCTTTCATTCTTTGAGCCACCACAGAATTTATTCAATAGCCCATGAGAGGGGAAAGGGGAATGGGGAGAAAAGGAAAGAGGAGATGAATAAAACTTACCACAAGCTTACGGTCCATGAGGTTTGAGAAGGCGATTCGAGGGAAGAAGAAGAAGAATAAGAAATAGAGTTACAGGGAAGAACCCTAACTCACTTCTATAAGGAAAGATCTGACGACCCCCTCAATCTCTCTCTTCTCTCCCTCTCGCTCTCGCTCTCGCACTCGCGTTCTCACTCTTATCTCCCTATGCCTCTCACACTCGACCCCTGCACACAAGCACATCTCTTTCTCACGGACACAAAACAAATCGAAAAAACTAACCATATTGTTTTCCTCTGTTCGGAACTTCAACAACTGAGATTCGAGCAATGGAAGGAAGATTAAAGCAGTAGAAGGCCTTAATATTTACACACCCACTCACCTTTCCTTCAACTCTCTCTCGAAGCTCGCTCGCTCAAAATCTACCTCTCCTCGCGCTCAGCTCTCCTGTGCATAGCAGCATCCCTTGGTCGTTCCGTTCTTTAAATATCCTGGTTCCAATTATTTTTCCGCACTTGCCACACCAGTGGGCCCGTGCAAATATTTCTGCTAAACCGGTGGTCCGGTATCTCCATTTTCTCATTTTGGTTCGGTTTTTTTTTTAGGTCTGAATTACATTAAAAATCAAGTACATTTAAACCAAAAAGTTAAGGTCAAAAGACATATACAAACGAGTAGAATCTACAATAAATAAAAGTGGTATAACCCCACCAAGTTCCGTTTAAGGAGAATATGCAAGCTTGCACCCCTAGCCAGAAAATTAGCAAAACCATTTGCAATCCACAAAAATGATCTTTTGTGATTGCTTTCCCTATGGTGTCCAAGAAAAACCGGTTACCAAAAAACAAAAAATATCTAGAAAAGACCAACTAAAGATACAATGTTTATAATCAAGTAATTTGCATTGGTTTAATATTTTTTATGACCAAAATATCCGTATGTCTTTCAATAATTTATTCTGCCTTTTAATCAATTTAACTACCAAAACAAATATTACCAAAGTAATTTTTTTTTTAATTACCAAATTAAACTCCCTTGCAAAAAAAAAAAATTAAGTGGTATAGTTTGAAAATGAGGGCGAAAGGTAAACAATTCCCTTTGGTTTTTAAACGAAGACAAAAGATAAGTAATTTGCTTCAGATCCATTGATTTATGTCTTCATTTTTCGGTATTGAAGCCTTGGTTTTCGAACCTCAATAAGAGGTTTTGATCCTCTTGAATCTTTTTGTTTAATTTTGAAGGTCTAACTGGGACCAATAGCTGCTGCAAGTGCTCTAATCACCATGAAAGTAAATTTATTATGAGAAGTGGTAGAGGCCTAGATCATTATTAAGATTCGAAACCTAGACTCTTAAAGAAGGTCGCAACACAAAAGGATAGCTTTTACCTGGACTCGATATGTTTTTTTTTTCTTTTTCTTTTTCTTTTTTAACTTGTTTTGTTGTTCAATATTGATTGCAGCACAAAAGGATTACCTTTCAATGTCTAGTTTTGGTCTTAGCACAAGTTTTTGCCTTTCCCTATTTCTAATAACCGTCAACACAACTTATTATAACACTATATTTAAAGTTCTACCATGCTCGATGCTTTATTTTTTAGAACTAATATCCATCTAAATGGACTCAATCTTATGGATAATATATTATATCATTAGTTAGTGGCATTAAAATTAAGTTAAGGAATAGAAGGTTGTTATTTTACAATATGATTGTCTTTGAATTCCTTGTATTCAAATATACTGATTTTGTTATATAGGGCCTAGCAAATGCAATACACTTAGACTTTCCGAATGTTCATTAGACGATATGCTGCTAGCACTTCTATGAAAACTTCAAAAGGTTATTTTTCAGGTCTTTTGCTAAAGTCACATTTTTGAAGTGCATGTAAGTCTTTCACCTGATCTCAATTTATTCTAGAGATGGACAAAATTAGAGACACAAGTGAAGAAGCTTATGATTGACTGATGAAGACACGCACTCATACATATGTGGACAAAGCTTGCATTTGATGAAATTGCAAGAAATGACCCTATCACAAGTAATATTATAGAGACATTCAATAGCTGGCTAGTGACCTTAGACTTGTGCATGACCATCTTCTTGATAGACAATTTTAGAGTTAGAGTAAATAACAAAATCACTGGAGGTATGAAGATGACTTTCAGTTTAGGGCTCTTAAACATATGACATCATACATTCAAATCACCTTTGACATATTTAGTATCCAAGTAGAGATTGTTTTGTCCATGTCTGTAATCAAGAAACCTACGAGGCAATGGATATAACTTCATGAAGATTTGTGGTAAGGCTAAGGGATCGCATATGTGATTGTGGGGCTTAGATGTTTACTAGGGTTCTTTAGTGTTAGTGGGGTGAAAATAATGGGATATTTTCAATTGCCTATAGGATTGTAGAACCTGAGGGCAAATATATTTGGCTATTCATTATCTATCGATTAAAACAATCAATTGAGACATGCATGGAGAAAACTAAAGCCCCTTATATTCCAATAACCATTATGATAGACAAGCAAAAGGTATGTTAGTAATCCCAGTACTTTGGTTTTGTTTTAATAAACTATATAAGGTTGTCATCTTAAAATTATATTTGTTTTATTTTATAGTGCCTTATTGGAATAATCTTAGTCATTTTCCCTGAGCCAAATCATAAGTATACAATAATTTTAAGAAATTATTTGACAATGGATCTACATTAAGGAAATTGTTTTAGGCTACCATCAAAGTTTATACATGATTGACTTTGAGAAAGCTATTGAATGAATAAAAAAGGAAAAGAAGAGTGTATATGATTGATTAATGGATATCCATACTGTTTAAATATGGAGCAAATATGCATTTGATCATGGGGAAGGACCTTGCACAGAAAAACTAATCATAACATTAGTTGATTATTAAATCATAATTAATAATGAGGAGCTTGCAGAAAAAGTTGACAACGTGTAACTTTACTTAATCAATCACTCTATGGATCAAAGACGACTTAATGAACAATTAAAAGGTACTAAGTATTGTAACCCAACTTAAGTTGGGAACAATATGTATGAGATACAAGATAACTTTAAGAGGTATGTGGTGGACAAAGGTAATTTGACACATGACAATGGTGTATATGTTGCATCAAGGTTGCAATGCAGACATTTGTGAGAATGCTTAGGTATACAAATAGATCTATGCTTATAACGGAGTATGTTGATCCTTAGTTTAGTGCAAAGAGATACATTGTAACATATGATAAAATGATTGATCTTATGCTTGATCCTAGCTCTATTAAAGATGTTGAACTCCTTCCTCCATTTATCAAAAGGTCAACTGGTAGACCATATAAATCAAAGAAGAGAGAACTTGTTGAACTGCCAAAGGAAAATATTAACAAGAGGTCTAACATTGCTAGGTATGGAAAATGTAAGGCATAGGAGATCTTGTAAAGGTGGTCCAATTAAAGAGAAATAGGTATCTTCTAGTACATTTGCTAACATACCAAAAGGAGTGAAGGTAATACGCCTATAACAGTTTTATTTTTTAATTTTTGTTCAAATATCTACATAGACCTAAAACATTTTTGAACTTATTCTCATGTTACACTATTGATATCTTTATTATTTGATTTTTTATGGAATTCAAAGGAAACAAGTGACTGATTCCGAATATGAGACAAGTTTTCAACAATCATTTATATTTATATTGACAACAAATCAATAAAATATTGTTCATAAAAATATCTATCAAGAATGCTAAAGAAATGGTAAGGATAATTTCAATAGCTAGCAAAGCTAGTCGATGAGAAGGTTAGGTCCCAACTTGTTAGTTATATGTTATATTCTATCAATAAGCTACACATTAACATTATTTCTCATTATGTAGTTATATGTCAAAGTTGCGCACTATGGAGTTTAAATGATTGTGGAGCTAGAAAGGCTACCCATCCACAAATGGTTGGAGTAAAGATGAATATGCATTTGAGAGTTGCCTTAGAGGATCTAAGAGTGTTATATATAATTGTTGAATTTAAATGCTTCAAAAGTTTTTTCTATTTGTTTTATTTTGTGACCCATTTTTTCCTTTTTCTCCAGAGTGTGTATACTCGTTTTATTATTGGAACAATGTAGTTGGTTTGCTTCATAGTTTGTATTAAGTTGGCAAACCAATGAGAATTGCTAGGAGAGATTCATATATTAAACCAATGTTGATTACCTTATTTATTTATTATATTCAGTCCTAAGAATTTAGAAAATGTAGTAATATTAACAAAATATTTTTTTAAAGACTAGAGTAATAAGAAAATTCAAGAACTATCATATATGCTAGAACAATCAAACTTATTTTAGTTCCTTTCCTTCATTTTTCCAGTTTCCTGATTAGTTTAACATACTTAATCAATTCAAGATTAGTTTAGCTTTTACTTTTAATCTCAAGTTTGTTTTGTCAGTTTTTCTACGTAAGTTTGTTACAGTCATGTCCATAAATTTGATGGATAAAAAACTAGCCTTTTGACTATGGTTATTTAATGGTTTAGAATACTCTCCTGTGTTGCGATATTTAAGGAACAATTACTAGTGATGATTCAAGCCTTATATATTAGTTGATGATTCTTGAAATATCATAATGTAATATGAAATTTTGAGTATTGTGCTCTACTTATAAAGCAAGAATTGAAATAAATCATTTATTTGAAAATTATGAAGCACATCTAGATGTTAGTTTATTTTCTTCATTGTTATTCTTTCAATTTTTTATGATTTAAAATCTAAATTCATAATCGAATCAAAAGAATCTTGATGGTTTTGAAAACCATCTTTTTGAAACTTGTTTATGTTCCAAATGCTCTAGTAATGGAGCTAAAGATTCACAACCTTAGACTTTAGGTTGTTCTATTCCCCCCTCTTTGTAAAGACGTTAGTTGAGGAAGATTTGCCAAATCAAGTGCATAAGAAAGTGGACCGTGGAGTTCAATGGGATCTTTGTGTTGGCTGCAACAACATCGTCAAATTTATATCTAAATCAACATTTCACCATTTCAACTATTGAACACAGGGCAAAAATGATGAAGAGCCAAAAGTGGGGCACATAATCAATTTTATTAATATTAAACACAAAAGCAACCAATACATAAATCACATACTTAAGAGCCTACCCTTCAAATGAATACCACTTGATCTATCAATCAAGCGTTATGATGTTAACTGTTCATTTTAGCCCAACCAATCATAATATGATCAAATGTTTCTGTACCCAATTTATTTGAAAAGTGATCGAATGAAGTGACTATTTTTAAGTGGTCAACTTAAATTATCAGATTCGGTAGAATCAATATGTGTAGAAAAACATTCTACCAAAAAAAAAAAAAAGTGTAGAAAAACATTTAACTGCAAAATGGAAATTTCACAAGCATGTGATTTTTTAAGTATTTTCATTTGTTTCTAGTTTTCTTTAAAGGCTTTCTATTATTTGTTCATTAAGGAAGCACAGCCAGTGGTTATTCTTGAATATTGATTAAACTAATTATATTGCTTCGTACCAACTCCCCCATACAATAATAAAAAAAAAACCACATACAAACACACGCTCAAAAATGTATATAATGCCTTAGGATTTCTTTATAGTGCAATTGACTTTTTTCTTGTAGAAACTTAAGTTTTACGTTTGCAAAACATTTCTGCTAGCTGGCAGGTGGCAGGTGGCAGGTGGCATGTGGAGTATTGATGGATAGGTGGGCCTTGGGTCACCTATAAGTTGGCTGTTCTATTTTTGTAGAGTAGCCTACCATCTTGTGAATTTTACCCTTAGTATTTTCAGTTATCAAATCAAATGAGGTTGATGCAACTGTATTGGATAGATATAGGATTATGTAGACTAGCAATCCATGAATGTAAAAGCACAAAACCACGTATTAACATATTTGTACCAAATATTGTTTACTATCTAATCATTTTTGAAAATACAGACTATGTAGACTTTTTGGTTGGGCAAGGCATTTACAAATTAAAAAGCTTTGGGTAGAAAGTGATTCAAAAGTTGTGGTGACTTTAATACAGCAGAAGAAAATACCTTGGTATATCTTTCATATGTGGAGAGAGTTACAAGAATATTTGTTGACTATAGATTGGAAGATTTCACATTGCTATCGTGAAACTAATACAGTGGCAGATTTTTTGGCAAATTCGCCAGTTAAAACAGGAACTTCTGATATTAACATTCCTTGGTCAGCTTCAATCCTTAATGAACTTGATGTGGATGCCTCTAGACGTCCTAGATTTCGTTTTATAAGTTAGTGGTTTTCTAATCTGAGCAGGAACCAGTGAGGAAGGGTGTCTTGGGGGCAATAGTTGTTGCAGGTAAGGGAGGTTGGTTCTTTATACGGTATTAATTGATGTACTTTTAATATTTCTTCTTTGCTTAATATAATGATCCTTTTAGCAGAAAAAAATATAATGTAATACTTTTGGCCTGAACTTGCCATGTCATCAAAGGGGACACTTGGAAAATTTGTATAAACATTTTGTGTTCAACTAAGTTGTTTATTTTTTTAGCGTTTGCACCCAGATTGAAAGCCCATCAAGATTGGAAGATTTGCCTTAGAGATATCTACTCCAATGAAGCTTATTACTGCAACTCTTGCTGCCTCATAATATTTGAGTATAACTAAACTATGATCACCATCCCCCAACTCTCATGATGCTTAATTCGGATTTAAATGTTGTGTTGTTTATGTTTCATTCATATGCTTAATTTGACTGTATGTATGGGAAATGACTCTGCTTTTTTTGCTTTGCTAATAAACAAATTAATATATTTGAATCTTAATAATCCAAAGATAATCATATTGTAAGATTGCAACCTTCTCATTCCTAATTAATTTTCATGTCGATAAGTAACGATATGATATACTACCCATAAGATTGGGTTGACTAAGATAGATCTTAATTCTGAAAAATAGAGCATCAAACGTGATAGAACCTGAGACACTGTGTTCCAATAACCTGTGTTAAAATTTGTCATAAACAAGGAAAAACAAAAAGTCGTGTTACTACCAAATTTAGACATTAGAAAGTTCGATACTAAATAGAAACAAAATACACATTTTATACCATTGGATCATAGAAATCCAACTTACTTAAATTATATGAAATAGACAACTAGGTTTGCACAACAAAAAAAAAAAGAAAAAACATACCAAGTTTAAGTAAAAAGTATATTTTGTGCTGCAACCACTGTTAAGAATCTAATCTTGAATCTTAATAATGATATAGGCCTCAACTGCTTGTCAGAATAGCTTCTCTTTTCATGGTGATTGAAGTATTGGTTGTTGCCATTGCTCCCAAACAAAGCTTCTAAACTGAACAAAGGATTCAAGAGGAGAATGACACCTCCTATTGAGGGTTGAAAACCAAAGCTTTGATACCTAAAAATGAAGAACCAAATCGATGGATTTGAAGCACTATTCACCTTTGAGTTCTGCCTTCATTTCAAAAGTTGCAAAGGGAACTCTTTGCCTTCTTTTTGCAGGTATTTAATATAGTAATATTACAGTTACAAAAGGGCTTTGAAGCTTCAAACTGCACCTTCACTTTCATTCTATCGAGGGAGTTTGGTTTGGTAACTTTCTATTTTTATTTTTTTAGTAATTTTATTTTGATAAATTGAGTAAAAGAAAGAAATCTAAAAGGACACAGGGGTATTTTGGTTAGAAAATCGTTTAATTATTAACTAAGTGTATTTTTCTTTGAATAAAAGTTAACTGAGTGTCATTGATTGGTCTTTTTGGATACTTCAAGGGAGACAAATGCAAAAGATCAATTTTTTTGAACAAGAAATGACATAGGTCAAACATTAGGGGGTCCAAATGAAAATTACCCAACAATTAGTTTACCAAGTGTTGGCTCAGTTGATAAAGATCAACACCTCTTTGTAAGGAGATCGATAAGGGTTCAACTCTCCGTAGGGTGTGTGTAATGTCCCGCTCCCCCTAATGAGCATAGAAGTACCTTTTAAAAGGAAAAGAAACAATTAAGATTATTTATGGCTTGAACTATTGGGCCCCAATATCTCAACCCAAGGTTGAGTGTGCCATGATTAGGAATGGGCCTAATGGCCCATACCCGGTCCAACTCAGTTATATATTGAGAAAAATCATTGAGAATCCATGTCCAGTTCATTTCTATATACATTTTTCTGATTAAAATCATTATTCAAGAAAGAAAATGCTACCCTACATGTTGATTAATATATATATATATATATATTTTTTTATAGATTAAAACTTAGATTAAAACGAAATTAGTGCTGAAAACACTTACAAATACTACATATAGTGCTATTACAGTTATCCATCTGTAAGAATCCTGTTTTTGCATAATATTCTAAATATAATTGAAGCATTGGGTTGTGGAAATCCAAAAAAACCACATGTTTTGATATAGTAGTCAGGTTCATTAACTTGGGAAGTTCCTTGAGAGGCCATTTTGCTCTCGTAGGGTTTGGTAAAATTTGTTTGATAAAATGAACGTTTGTCCATACTTCATTTATCGTTATCCCTTCTGCTACCCTACCATGTTGGCATACCACATACAGCTCTTATGCCTGAAAACACGCACGTGCTAATAAAATGTTGAAATTTTCACCTTTCCATAGGAGTGTAACAGTAAATTCACTTCTCGATGACAAATGATATTCTTATTTCTCATATTTCAAACTCTAGGCAATATGGTTGCACATAAATCATTGTTGACAAACTGTTCAACAACTGCATTTTAACACGATGATACATTATTCAGGATTATGATATTCCCCTCAAAAAAATAAAAAAATAAAATTTCACACCATTTTTTTTCCGGTTGGAGAGTAACCAACAAAATCTAACATTTCTAGATAACATTATGGATTTTAGATTAATATTCAATACGTTTTTCTCGATTCAGTCCTTGCTGAGTTGGGAGGGATGGAACCGAGGTGCACAATCTGGTAGAGTTTACATAATCTTGAGGTCCATGAGCTACTATTCCAGGGATAAACAATCCAAGAAACCTTAGGATTCTTAGAGTCCAACCTTCTGCATAATCTGGTCCCTTCATGAATGGAATAATGAAGCTTCTAATCAGCTCCCACATTGCATTGAAGTGATTGGGAATTGCATCCACTATTGAGAAGTAATTCTTGTTTGGTTCCTCTTTCACAATCTGTCAAGAAAAACAAAGATGATCAACATTGCAGGAGAGAGAGAGAGAGTCATCATAAGGCAGAAGCTGTTATAACAGAAGCAAAGTTCCAAAGTGCTTAAACAGGAGGATAGAGTCATCATAAGGCACTTACTTTTCCATCATAGAAGCTGTTATAGCAGAAGCAAGTTCCAAAGTGCTTAAACAGGAGGATAGAGTCATCATAAGGCAACCTTGGAACAATGTCGTTACAGTAGACAAATCTCAAATATTTAACAGTGTGAACCTTGAATCGTTTGTTCATGTATTCTCCAAGCCTCTGATCACCAACTCTAGGCTGCCCAAATGTATAAACGCCTTCCAACTTCTCCAGCAACCATGTTTCATCATGTAAAGACAATACCAATGGGAAGAGAATAGCTAGTGCACCACCCAAACTATGCCCAGTTACAATGAACTGTGCCTGTTCATTCTTCCTCAGCAAGTCTTCCAGCGATTCCCTGATTGAATAATAAGCCAGAGAAGCTTTGTTCTCTCCCAGTTTTAATTTCTTTGGCCATCCCAATTCTTTTTGTAGCCCTAGAGCTTTCATGAAACCACCATGAACCTTTCCTACACCTTCGAGCTCATACCAAGACATGTCAATATCTGTAATCCAATCATCAGCATTGAAAGGTTCAGTTCCTCTGAATGCTACCATGATAATATCTGGGTTTGTCTCTTTATCTTGGAACATGAAGGCCTGTGTTGTCTCTTTACCTTCGTAATCTGCATGCAACATAATATTTAAGTAGCTAGTTTCAGTGCTACAAAGGGAGAGAAATCTAGAGTACTACTAGTGATGGGAATTAATATTGCTTGAGTATGCTTCTTACCATTCCAGAAATTGTAGAATCCCAGGAATTTCATCTGCAACAAAACAGAAGATTCAGTTATTTAAGAAAACTAGGAAAAAACCCAGATGAATTTTCCATGAAGAAAAAAATTAGTACCTTCCAGTTATCTGTGACAACATTTTGGATAAAAGCTTCATTTTCATAGGCTATTTTAGAGGCCATCATAGAGAGTGCTCCACAGTATCTGCTATCTCCATACTTGATGCTCTTGTCTAAGTCCAGTCTTGTATCCAGATTTCCAATATATGATGTGAAAGTAGCAGAAGATTTTTCTGGAGGCATTTCAACACTCCCTACAACCATCAACCCACATGAATTCTTAATAATTCAAATTAAGAATAATTTTTTTTGGATGAATAAATAGTTCATTACCAAAAGGAAATGGAAGCCCAGATGGGATGGGCCCAACAGAAGGGTTGGGAGAACTCGGCCCAGTAGGGATAGAAAGGAGGGGAGTGACAGGCCCATAAAATTAAATAATTATTAACAACTCTTGGGTGACCTTATATATATATATTATTAAAACCATTAACTGTTGGCCGTTGAGCAAGTAAGGCAAGTGGCTCAATAATTAGAACAATTTCACATATTCTAAATTTCCATATGATGAGAAAAAATGATTATTTTTTCTTCAACATGCTAATTTTAAAAACTACTTCATCTTTGGGAATTTTGCTGTGGATTGAAGTTTTTCTTTGATTTCATGATCAAACCCTTTTGATTTCTGTCTTCTAAGTTAAGACTGGTTGGAAGAAATTCCTAGCTCATCTAATAAACTTTCCGCTTGCTCCATAATATGGATTAATGGGTCCTTAATTACTTCATTCCCATTCCATGCAGCTAATTAAACTGTTCAAACCAAAGCTTAAACAGTAAATTAAAATAATTCAATGATCTTGCTTCTTGAGAGATATTTGAATCAGCTGGGTTCACTAGTTCATATTTGATCTGCTCAAGCGATCAAACTGAGTTTGAACAGTTTAAGGTGAAGACAAGGAAATCAGAAGACAAACCTGTTATGAGGTTGCAGATAAACTTGATGAAACCTCCATTACACAAAAGAAGGTTCAGCCACTGCTCATACACAGAACCAGCCCAAGACATGGGCTTTGCTGAGAGGTGAAGAATCTTTTGTATGAAGACGGATACAAAGATGACCAACCGGTAATGATGATCGGCCACCTTCTTGCTGTTCCTATGAAGTTCTACAAAGTTTCTTTTCTCCAAGTCACTGGAGAATAAGAGATGGAGCAGTTCCATAAAACTTGCTTCCTTATGCTTCAGGAAAAGAAAGTTTTCACTGAATCCCTCATTGCAGTTGCAAGCCATGGAGAGAGAGAGAGAGAGAGCCGAGAGAGAGGGCAGAATAAGAGGAAGAAGAAATTGGTTCAGGCTTCAAAGTCTCAAATTCTACACACCCTTGGGATACATGAAGATATGACTTGTATTTAAATGTGTAGTTCGTACAACTTATTGCCTCAACGCGTAAGAGAGATTAATGAAATTGCTTAATATTTATCTTAGTAACTCATAAAAAACTAAGTCCTTCCATGGATCAAGACAACATATGAATTTAAAACAATATAAACCAAAGAATTAGTCAGAAGTCAAGAAACCCATTTAGACTTTGTATTTTTCTGATGTAAAACCAAACTAATTAGGCAACTGGGTCCTCATTGACTTGGTAATGACTTTCAAGTCGTTAAATGTGAAACATTAGTATAATTGTTCACTTTGAACATCCATGATTATTACCATTTATAATTAATTGAACAGAAGACCTGACTTCATACCTTAAATGTAGGACCATTTCTGGATCTTTAGAAGACTTCATTATATACGTTATTGATTGGCATGATTCTGAACTAGAAGTTCAAGAGAGTACAATACTGGGTCTTACAGATATGACTGTCCTTAATTAGCTATTAAGAGAATGGTGAGGCAAATAATGGAGATGGAACAACTTAGTTTAGTTCATAAAGTTCTAAATTTACCATTAAAGTGATCAGATTTTTGCTAGAATGGAGATGTCTGTTCCTTGAGATCGACCCGTTAGCTACACGATACCGTGCGCTTGCGGTTATTTTTAATTTCACAAACAAGTTTTTGATATGCCACTTTATAATTAATCTCTTAATGATAATGCGATAGTGCAATGATTCACAGATTTTAACTTATTATTTAAACTAAACGAGTGGTCCTAATCCATACATCCAATGCGATCGAATTGAAACGAAAAATAAAGCAAACATAACCAATGCATAATTAATGAAGGCAGAAAAAAATGCGAATGATAAATAAATAAAAATTAAAGAGAAATGATCCGAGTGTCAGCTTTGGATCTAGGGAAGGGGAGTATAATTATAATGACTTTGACCGTGGACCCTTTGCCATAGCTTACAGTCAACCGAGTGGGGGAATGGATATGAGAGAAAAACAAATTGTAGAAAAGAAATAATTAAAGCAATAAAAGGAAAGGGAAACCTTAACTAAAGAGAGGCACGACCGGAGGCATCTCTGATCAAGGATCTAAGGGAAGGGAGAACAATAAATAAATGCTGAAAGTAAATCTTAAATTAAGAATATATATGGAGGGGTAGATAGAAGTGGGAATGGAGGAGGGAGAGAAGCTTATTAAAGAAGGTTACTTACTTGCATATTTAAACTTCAAATAATAAAAAAAAGAATTGAACAAACGATTTGAATCTCAACAACCCTAACAACCAACTCTAGATCTAGAAAAATGATCTAGATTTGCAATTGCTAGACCCAGAGAAAAACGAATCCTCAAACTTGAAACTTGAACTTGAAATTGCATTACATAGAAAAAATAAACCTAAACATTCATTCTAGAAATTAAAATCTAATGAAAGCAATCAAAGAAAACTAAAGAAAGCTTAAAATAAACTGAAGAGAAAAGAAAACGTGCTTTTCCTAAGCTCTAAAACATGTCCTCCCTTGATGGAATATGCTCTCCTTTTATAGAATTTACATGGGATATGAATCTTGACAGAATTTGAATCAAACTCGGAGTTCCTATCTGACTCAACCAATTAGGGTTTTGGCATACTGATCGGACGAGCTTAGAGAGATAAAATGCACAATTATACCATTGGATTTGAGGATCAAGAAGTCGTGAAGCTCTCCTCCAAAAATCAGCTCGATCGGACATCGGATGACCATTCAATGAAGGGATTGATCGAAATTGAACAGAGACATTCAAAAACGGGATTTTCCCCTCTTTCTTTTGTGAATATATTTATTTTTCCTCTTTTTATTTTTTTGATCAAATCCCAAATAGGAAATAAGATATTGAAGTATGCAAAGACTATTTTCTCCATTAGGACTTTCTCAATAATATCTCTGTAGATTTGATTTGTAATTTATAATCTCAGCCGTAGATCAAAATTTGTTTATTTATCTCTAAAATATTTTGGAGTTGGTCTATAATCACATCTCTAGCCTATTTTCACACTTGAGAAGTTGATCGGACCTCTTAATTTGTAAAATTGCGTGTTTCACACCCAAAACTCTAAATATTTGTTTAAATTTTGAAAAATCATAAAATTTGCAAAAACAACATAAAATCCAAGGTAACTCCACTCTAAGTGTGTAAAATGCATGCTTTGTGCCCTAAGATTTCACACATAAATGTGCTCATCAGTGCCTAACATGGAATGGATGTCATGTGGATTTCATTGAATTTTGACCGCACAAAAGAGCATGTATAGATTATACAAACTTAAATGAATTAAATCGTTTTACCAAATAAAAAAAAGAGTGAAACAAACTGATTTTTTCTTGATCTGAATCGAACCATTCTTTTGTGTAGCTGATATTAATGAAACTCAAGTGATGTCTATCAAAGACATCACAAGTACCATTACATTAGACGCACCAACCAAGCAACATACCTTAGTTGGATTCACTGACTTGGATAGAATATAGAGGCTGCCAAAGCATGCATGCAGTAGTGCTACAACTGAAGTCTGACAGGTAGATTAATCATACTGTGTTCACCAAAACACCCATTTCAGATTAATCATTTTTCTTAAGTTACACTATGCATTTAAAAGGCCTCAAGTGTAACATTTAAAATGCCTATGTTCTTGCATGTGGATTTGATCTCGTTCTCCTTCTTGACATTCAGTTTTTAAATTAATGTCAGCTTTGTTAAGAACTTGATTCGTGATACATTATCTTTGAATTTGGCTTTGACCTTATTAATTAGGTTTTTTAGAATTTGATATCTTGGAGACAGATGCACAACCATGAAGCACACAAGTAGAACACACTCACAATAGCAAGGAATTTAATGTAGCTTGGTAAAATTACTTACGTCCCCAAGAGAGAGAGTTTTCACTATTTCCTAAAAACCTTATCACTCTCATCCTTTATAAAGTATTACCCTTTGCTTACCTTGTTCCCTAAATTATCATGCAAAGATTATTTATAAGGAAACACAATACCATATTTTCCATATAATTACAATTCTATCTATATATAGGTAATTGCCTCCATACCCGTTTCAATTATAATACGACCAAATTAATACTAATTATACATACGGACCCGTAGAATGCAAGACAGACCTAAACCAACATCATAAACCATGATTATTGGCACATCATATACTATTACTAACAGTAAAATATTAAAGAAAAAAATTATGTTTGAGAATTTATTGTGGCTTGTAGTTTTCCTTTTGTTGATAACTGATACTTGATGTGAAGTAAACTGAAAATAAAGAAGAACAATAAGAGGTTTAACATGGTTCGGTTGTAGAAATCAACCTACGTCCAAGATGGAGAGCTGCAACTGAGTTTTCTTATTGATGATCAATGATATGTATGATATGTATATAAATAGAGAAGCTTAAGAGTATTCATCAGTTTACAACTCTTTTAGTTTCAAACGCCTATGGTGAGAGGTTGGCTGTGTGGAAGTCCCACTGTTGAGGTATCATGCATGAGATAGAACTCTTCATTTTGAGGTAAGTATTGCCTTGGTTAGTTAAAACAACTTGAGGGGTTTTACTTGAGAAATAAGATTCCTTATTTATGTCCTTATCTGTCTCATGCGATCTGGTGTGGAGGAGTCCATGTAGGACTCTCTTAGGTTTTTCAATATGGACTCTTGGTGGTTCCCTAACATGCCCCCACAAGCTCAATGACAAGAATGTAATGTTGAGATTGGAAATCAGGAAATTGAACCGCTGAGATGATAGTGGCTTGGTGAAGACATCTTTCAACTGATCCTCGGTAGAGAGGAATCTGACTCAAGTTGTTGTTTAGCAACTTTATCACGAACAAAGTAGTAATCGATCTCCATATGCTTCATGCATGCGTGAAAAATAGGTTTGGTAGTAAGATGAGTGACCCCCACATTATCATACCACGAAGCCGGAGGAGTGGATAAGAAGATCTATAGCTCATTCAAAAGATATTGAAGCAAGAGTCAGTTCGGCTGCAGTGTTTGGCAATGGCTTGTACTTTGACTCTGTACTAGATCGGGCCACCGTGGCCTACTTCTTGGAACTCCAAAACACCAGATTTTGACCCAAGAAAATTGCATACCCTCTAGCTATTTTCTATCATCAGGGCAACAAGCCCAATCTACATCTGAAAACACACACAATTTAAAACATGAGAATTTATGAATAAGCAGTAATGGCACCACCGAGAGCTACCTAAGGCTAAAGGCGGCTTTCTGCACCGGGCTCCGAACTTTGACTCCCTCCGGAGCCTCACTTCAATGGCCGCTTCCCGTAGTGCCTACGATGAGCCAGAGAAAGTGGTTGCCCCCGTTCCTTAGTGATGGTACCCTTTAGATAGCAAAGAATCCATTTATATGTGGACCAATGATAGCAGGTAGGGCTTGCATGAACTGGCATACCTTGTTACAACAAATTGGATGTTAGGCCGTGTGAGTTTAGCATACTGAAGACCACCAACAATACTCCTGTAATGGGTAGGATCGATTAGGGGGTCACCCTAGAAAAATACCATTTTTTCAATTATACGTTGGATACATGTATTAATAACTATTGATATGCGTATTTACTAACTATGCCCTTGGAAGTCTCAAACTCTAATCTTGCCTACTGCTTTGCAAGCCACCATGCATTAACAATACAATTACATTTTTTAACTTCACAATGACCATGCCATTGGATCACAAGTCCAAGAAATTAAGCCCTCATTAACACTTTACACTTTAGATTTAGATAGAAATAAATTTAATTTTGTATTCAAAATTTTAATATGGTTTTTATTTATTATTATTATTATTATTATTATTTTTTGGAACTAAGTTCACTTGAACCAGCTTCATGTACCTAGACTATAGATTTTAGGAGTGGTTTTATGTTTGTTTAAATATATAGCGAGGCTTCACCCTAATAATCTTAAGGAAATTCGAATCTTTGACCTCTTACAATGATGTGTTGATTTTTACCAACTGAGCCAACTCCTTAAGATTTTTTATTATAAATTTAATCATTGATGGAGTTCACAAAGCATCAACTAGCTAGGGTAGTTGGTTTCTCATTGACTTGGTAGTAACTTTTGGATGGTTGTGTGTGAAGCATTACCACCACTGTATACATACCTACAAAAATTTAATTAAAAGACTTTTCTGATAATAAATAATATATTATTAAATTTTCGCGTAAAGCATCCAGTTGGAAGAATATCCACAATCTAGAGAGCGTCAACCAGGTTTGATATTATAGCTTTCTTTTGAATCATTTTACAATTTTTGGAATTAATGTTTAATTACATCTATATCTTAGTGATGGGCATATTCTGAGTTAGAAATTTTTTTTTGGAATGAGGTTCATCCGGACCAGCTTGCTCGCACCACGACTACATTCTCAAGGCGCTTTTTATATAATTAATATAGGCGGGACTTCGCCCTTGGCCCCGAGGGAATTCGAACTTTGACCTCCTATGTGGAAGTGTTGGGCTTTGCCAACTGAGCGACCCCTCGGAATTTCTGAGCTAGAAACTCAAGAAATCCATTAGCCTTACAGGGCTGACTGTTCTTAATCAGTCAGTTAATTAAGATAATGGTGAGGCACAAGCAGCCTTTATCATGCTCCCCAAATTTACCATTAAAGTAATTGAGATTGTTGGGTTCACTGACTTGGTTCCATTTGAGGTACTACAATTCGGTTATTAGTTATTTTATTTACTAAAAGATATTATTTATTCAAACCCAAAGATGTATACGGAAAGTCTTCTCTAATATAAACAAGAAAATGGTCAAACACAAGCAATGGAGCAGGGAAAGCATCTGACAAGACATGGGGTGCTGATGACTGATGAGGTGATCTAGACTTGAAAAGAAAATGAAATGGATTTGTAATGAAAGAGAAACTTCAAAGAAAGAGAATGAAGTGGAACAGATACAGAAAGAGAGAAAAACAGAAATATCTTTGTTGGTTCTAGTGTCGCCTAAATTATTATTCAAACGATTCTGCTCCTCTGAGCCCATGGCACCATATTTCTATATTGAAAAACAAGCCTCCACATCAGATCAGACACCAGAAAAGCAGAAACGAGAAACACGAGAAGATTCTAATTTGAGAGGTATGCTCGATTGAGATTTTCATTTGTGGAATTTAAAGAACTCCAAAATAATTTTGAGATTTCTCACTATTTAGGAATAGTTACCGGTGTCACCTTATATCTTAATTCTAATTATAGTGTTAGAAGGTTGCAGGAGGTTGAGTGTGCAATTTCGTTTCTACCCTTCACTAAAATTAAGAAATTATGAGACAATATTGCATTTATTTAGAGAAATCATATGAGATGCTAATTTTGCCTTTATATTCTAGTCATTTTGGTTTTTAAAGAATCAAATTTGATAAGATGACCTGAAAGATAAATAAGTATTAACAAACTCCGAGGTTATTTTTGTGGTTTTTGAAAAAATATACCGATGTCACGTCATCAATAACTAATAAAGCTTATCAATAAGATGCAATAATAATTTGAAGAAAAGTCTAAAGCTGAGTTATTGATTTTTATAAGTACATGAGATAAAGTTATAGTAAAATGCACATCAATAATTATAATGAAAGACAAAATAGACATTACGCATCTAACTTTAACAGCCTCTCAATGCCGTTAGAAATGAGGGGGTAATAGTGATTTAATGAAAAAAAAGGTTAAATTAGTATGATACATGAGGGCAAAAATAGCTATTCCAAAATTTTAATCTAGGTTTAAATCACTAATAGAGGTTTTTTTTTTTTTTTTTTTTTTTGAACAGACAATTCTTTATATATTAAGGATGTGGTATTACACAATATACTATTAGGTAGAATCAAACTCATGATCTCTTCAGTAAAAATTGTTAGTCTTACCAAATGAGAATCCCAGTGACTTTTGGGTTGGTGTGTGTGAAAACATTCAGCAGCCAGGGAGGGAGGTAGAGAGACAAAGGGGGGGGGGGGTTGATGGTGGTTTGGAATAATAGTTTATATAAATTATCCTCTATGATGGTGGTTTAATGGCAAAATCAATTGCGCTGGCCACCAATAATTCATTACTGGGAAGACAAAAACGTTTATCATTTTATCCATAAACATAAATAATAGTAAATGCTTTTCTATTGCCAATGCTGCTATTTTGGACATGGGTATAGTTAGAAAGGGATGCTACCCTATCATGTGGGCATGCAGCTCTTATGCCTCAACACACGCACATGCTAATAACATTTGGTAGGTGATAAAGGAGAAATAAACCGGCCCGAACTAGTTCGATTAGTCCGAGCAGTTTGGACCAAGCCGAACCGACTAAGATAAGGTCGGTAGAATAAATATAAAGGCAGAATAGCAAGACAAATCCAATAAGACTTGTAGCCGAAGAAACGGTATTCAATTGGAATTCAACTACTCATATTTGAGTAGGACTCAATCATTAAGATTCGTATTGCAGACTGAACAATACTTGAGTCGCAGTTAAACTCATAAATAAAAAAGCTATAAAAATGTACGAGGACACAAGAGAAATGTACACTGAATAGAACCATCACTATTCAAGTTCTTATTGTTCATTGGTTTCTTGTCTTCCTTAGTCGGATTCCTAATTAGATCGTCGGAGGTGAAAATTGAAAACTCGACCTCCACGGTCGAGCTCATTCTTGCAGGTTCATCCAGTTGAGTGGAAGAACAAGATTGCGTAGCAACAGTAGGAAAAGATAAATTTAGGCGTGGATCTTCTTGGTAAGGTTAAACTATTGTTGGATCTTCTTAATGTCTGGGTTCTAACTCAATTAACACCATTTAAAAAATATTAAGTTTGTTCATAAAATGATTAAGATACCCCCTTCTACTCACACCCAACCTCTCTGCACTGCCCATGCGCATGCCCAGCCCCCCACTCCTCCCTCCACACTTAGCCACTCTGCCAGAAATCAGCCACCAGTGACCACACTAATTTGTAGGAAATCAACCACCATAAATTTTTTTTAAAATTCCGAAGTCAACACCATTGTTTTTGATTCATGGACAACTACTAGTCATCCTTCCAATCTCACCCGAGTTTCCTTCAAGTGGGTTCGCTAATACGTTTCTATTAACTTCTTTAAATCGTTATCATTAGAAGACGATGCAAGTCGATGAATGGCTTTTTGGAGCTCTAGATCATTTTTCCATTGGTCAAAGATTCTATGAAACTCTTCAGATCCTTCTAGAATTCCACTGGTTTGACCGTTTATGGTTTTGAACTAAAGAGTTTGGTTTCTTTCTCCTCTATATATTTGCAATAATTTTTATGATTTTGATTCTCAACTTCATTCTTCTTCCCAATTGTAGAAGTCAAGACCCAATCCAATGATCTGGGAAATTTAGCAAATCACTCAACTAAACAATAAATCCAAGGATTTTATGCAAATAAGTTGAAGACAATCACAAAGCAAAGAAAGATAAAACCACCACAAGAATGAAAGAGAAATGCAAACAACATACAAGATTTTTACGTGGTTCACTAACTTGAAATGTTCGAGATGAACTACATTCACGGGTTGGGAATCCACTATTTTAATCTTCAAAATAGGTACAAGATTTGAGAATAATATAATGCTACCTCAAACCGGTTACAAAACTTCTCAAACCTCCTTGAAATACCCTTCCACCTTCAAGCTCTTGAAGAAAAAAAACCCCTTCAATCCAAGTATAAACTTCAATGGAGCAACAATGGAGAAGAAGACCCAAGAGAGAAAATCCTTATTTTGCAAAACCTCAAGAACAAGAAGACCTAAAAACTCAATCTCATTTTTGCTTAAAACTCCTTTCAAAAATCACTAGAAACTCTCTTTTTTTTCCACCCCATTTACCTCTCCCAAGGCCTTCTTAATGATACCAAACATCTAACCCATGTTTAACACTAAGTGGGACCCACCAAGTTCAAAATTTGAACATAAAAGACAGAAGTGATTCACATCACTAACCCAACAATCTCTACCTTGATGGAAATCATGACTTGTCAAATCATGTTTCTTAAAACGAAGAGAAGATAGACACCAATTCAACTTGTCTCCTTGGGTAACCTGTCATGATTCTTTCGAGGGTTCTTCAAGAAACAAATAATACATCGTTCTAAATTCAAGGGGCATGATAGCTAGTATAGTTGTTGGTTTTGTGGAGAGAGTGGAATCTTAGAAAGAATTATCCCAAAAGAAATAAAAAGAGTTCTAACTTAGGAAATGAGAAAGGTAAAGAAAACGTTAGTGATAATTCTGAGACAAATCAAGTTGTGGCTACTACATCTAGTGTTATCGAAGATGAAATGTTGATGGTGGGTTGTCATTTGGTTTCAACAAATTGGGTTCTTGATACAGGTGCTACACATCATATGTGCCAATACAAATTTTGGTTTAGCACATATGAGCCATGTGAAGGAGGATTGGTGAAGATGGGAAATGACTCAACTAGTAGAACACTTGACATTGGATCGGTATGCGTGAAGATGTTTGATGGTATTATGTTGGTAATACATCAAAAGTAATTCAATTAAATTAATTGATGGGGAAAAAATTCCTTACCTGAATTCGCTTTCCCTTACTTGAAGTATTCGCAGCGGAAGTCTAGATCCACGTTCTCGTTCCACCACCAAAGATTTACCGGCGAGATTCCACAATCACAGGGAAAGGGAATAATATCCACAACCCAAATGCCGTGGATTAATGGAATGAAGATCAAAAATTAGGAAAGAAGAATTTCTAAGCCTGCGATTCTAAGAGAGAGGGAGAGAGAGATGGAGCCGCCGTTTCTCAGAGATTCGCTCGTACGAATGAATCACTCAGTTACTTTTTCACTAATGCGGTGGTTACCAAAATATATAACCCTATTTTGTAACCGCCCTAATAGTGAGTTTCCAATATTGCCCTTGGGCATTTAATTTATTAATCAAATTAATAAATTCCAACAGCTCCCACTTGCACAAGGGCAAGTGTTAATCTTTCAATATGTCCCAGACACACTTGTATATCCCAGATATACACATTCAATCTCTCTGCTATGTATCCCGAGATACATAGACCTCTTGTGTCCCAGAGACACACATGCATATCCCGGATATACATATATATTGATCTCTTCACTATGTATCCCGGATACATAGACCATCCGTGTCCCGGACACCTAATATCCACAAGTCATACTGGCAAAATGGGTTGTGCGACCGGTGATATACTATGCACGCGTGAGCCCCAAACTAGAAACCTTCCCAGAAGGCCAGAATGGCACATCACTCATAGAAACAAATCAAATAAGCATTAGTATAACACAGTGTCCTAGGTTTATTCAAACTCACCAGACTAAAGGTATCTCGATCCCTCTGAGAGATCACCTTCTTGTCCTTAAAATGTTCACTACTTGTAACACATACGAGTTGGCGCCAACAAACACTTTTTAGGGTGCGATTGAATCAAACCTTTCCTTTCGCCCCAGACCATCACTACACTTAGGATTGACTCCTTTCCCGGTAGTGCCCCTTTAGGTCGAATCAATCATGACCATAGGTAACACCCCAAAGTAGCCACATCAACCCTTCGTTTCATGATGTAGTCGAAAGTCACTAAGAACACTAATGGACCATAAGGTCCAGGACTCACACAATGAGAGGAGTACGGATCCATCCTCTTATTTCCAATGATCGCTAAGCACACATAGTATGATATATGTGCTATGGTGGAGCATTCTATATACAATAGAACGTATGTCCATCTCAACACCATACATGTCTTAGTCTAGTCGCAACCTCTTGCGCCTAACCCGAGTTTCTTTATTGTCGCCACCCTAGCGCCACATAAAGTACTCGCACCTGGCTCCTATAGGCAACATGAATAGTGGGAATATTCATGTCGATTCTCTTCACAATAGAGAAACTCATCTTGATTCCAAATTTTGGCGACATCATGATTATGAATTGACCTACACAAAGTCATTCACAATCTGTCTCATCTCTGCTCGCCTCCAAGGCGCCAGAGGCGAATGCTCGTGTGAGTGAGCCATTCTCTTGCCTATTGACATATCTTGTTTTATGCTAGCAAAACACAATCACACAGAAAGTGAATAATAAAAAAAAATGCTGGAATGAACTCATATTACTCATTAATAAGAAAGTCTCAGTACAAAATTAAGTCACAATCTACGCAAGCCCAAGGATTTTACATGAGAAATAAAAACATCCTTGGCTATAGGTTTGGTAAGAGGGCCAGCTACCATCTGACTAGTAGATATGTGCTTAAGTACAACTTTCTTCCTTGATGTAATGTCTTTAACAAAGTGATATCTCAACTGTATATGTTTGGTCTTCCCATGATACTTGGGGTCCTTGACATAGCTAAGAGCTGCCGTACTATCACAATAGACAAGGGCAGCCTCTTTGGATGTCATCACAATCCCAGTATGTCGAAGGAATCTCCTCAACCAAATAGCCTCTTGAACCGCAGCTGAGCATGCCACATACTCTGCTTCCATGGTCGAGAGGGATATACAAGCTTGCTTCTTGCTACACCATGAAATGGCCCCGCCATTCAGCAAGAAAGCATATCCAGAGGTTGATTTGCGCTCATCAATGTCTCCAGCCCAGTCGGCATCACTATAGCCAACTAACCGCAAATCCGATCCTTGGTAACACAACATGTAGTTACTCGTTCCTCTGAGATATCTCAATATCCTCTTGATCGCTTTCCGTGCTCTATGCCCGGGTTTGATTGGTACCGACTAACCAAACCCACCGCATAACAAATATCCGGCCTAGTACACATCATAGCGTACATAAGGCTACCCACTGCACTGGAATATGGAACTCTTTCCATCTTGGTTTTCTCCTCTGGAGTCTTAGGACCCATATCAAGGCTCAAATGCAAACCCTTCTCCACTGGAGTATCAATTGGTTTGCGGTTGTGCATCTCGTATCTCGTCAAGACATTGTCAATATAGGTCTCTTGAGATAAACCCAAGTAATCTCTTTTGCCTATTTCTGACAATCTTGACACCAAGCACATAGCTTGCTTCACCCATGTCCTTCATATCAAATACGGAAGACAACCATTTCTTATGGTTTCCAATAGCTCCTTGCTATTGCTAGCCATAAGTATGTCATCTACGTATAGTGTCAGAATGACATAATTATTATCAGATCTCTTGGTGTAAACACAGTGGTCTTCCTCAAGCATGGAAAAACCATTTTCCATCATAGCTTGGTGGAAGCGCACATTCCACTGTCTAGATGCTTGCTTTAAGCCATATATGGACTTCTTAAGCTTGCATACTTTGCGCTCAAGTCCATGTGCTTCAAAGCCTTGAGGTTGATCCATATAGATCTCTTCCTCAAGTTCTCCATTGAGAAAAGCAGTTTTTACATCCATCTGATAAAGCTCCAAGTCCAACTGAGCAACAATGGTTAGTATGAGGCGAATTGAGGCAAACCTAACCACAGGGGAAAAAGTTTCCTCATAATCAACGCCCTCTCGTTGGGTGTAGCCCTTAGCCACTAAACGAGCCTTGAATCTCTCAATAGATCCATCCGCCTTTCTTTTGATTTTGAGAACCTACTTGTTCCCAATCGCCTTTCGGCCTGGCGGCAAGTCAACCAAGTCCCAGACATGATTAACTTTCATCGACTCCAACTCTTCCTTTATTGCTTTTAACCATTCCTTTGAGCTTGACCCCGCAAGAGCTTCCTACACGCTCTTTGGTTCATGCTCATCGACTGAAATCATCTCACAGTCGATCTCTTCAGGAGTTACCATGTAGGCTTCATCCTCTATGTCGAAACGTCGACGAGGAACTAGCCCGCGCCCACTACGGCGCAAGTGCATGTCCGATTGCTCACCGTCTAAGGTAGCTATCACATCTGCACTCCCACTCCTACTAGGATCTTCTGGATGAACCCCGGGTTCATTATCCAGAATCTGAATCCCTGGAGTGACAAGACCACTATCTTGTATCTCAAAGAATTCCGATGATTCTTTGTTAACTCTTGAAAGAGATGGAAAATCATTCTCCAAGAATGTTGCATCCCTAGACTCAAGTTCCGTTCTCCTCTTATTCTCATTTAGTCCAATGAAGACATGGCCCTTTGAGGGTTCAGAATATCTCACAAAGATACACTTTCTTCCTCTGGGTCCAAGCTTTCCATATTGGTGAGAAGTAGAGTGAACATATGCTGCACATCCCCATGCGCGCAAGTAACTCAAATCTGGCTTCCTTCCGGTCCACAACTCATATGGTGTGGAAGGAACCGATTTGGTTGGAACTCTGTTGAGGATATAGGCCGGAGTCAGCAAAGCATCTCCCCAATAAGAGATGGGTAGATTTGCCTGCGCCATCATGGATCTCACCATGTCTAGCAAGGTTCTATTCCTTCTCTCAGCAACCCCATTTTGCTGTGGAGTCCCTGGAATAGTAAGTTGTCTAGATATCCCCTTTTCATCACATAACCCTTTGAACATATCGGAGAGATACTCTCTACCTCTATCTGTTCTAAGAGTTTTAATCATTTTATCTAATTGATTCTCAACCAAGCTCATGAATTTCTTAAAACATTCCAGAGCTTCTGACTTATGAGAAATTAGATAAATGTGACCATACCTTGTATAGTCATCTATGAATGTGATGAAATATGACTGTTCTAGTATGCACATTCATGGGTCCACACACATCTGAATGGATAAGTTCTAAAGGAAGAGAGGCTCTCAAAGCCCTTTTAAATGGTTTTCTAGTTGCTTTTCCTGCTAGACATGACTCACAGATTGGCAAATCAGATAGTGAACCTGGGCCTAAGAGACCTTCTCTTGCCAACTTGTTCATCCTATCTAAACCAATATGTCTTAGTCTAGCATGCCACAAATTAGAAACAATACACATAGTATCTTGGCAAACAAAAGCACTACTAGAATTAAATGAATAATCAATTGTATCCAATACAATGAAACCATTCGAAGAAAACCATAACCATAAACCGTATCACCCAGAGATACAAAACCAAAGAATTGTTTTCAAATACAACTCTAAAACCATGTCTCATAAACCACTCTTGTTTCTGTTCCCACCTCTATTACTTTGCCTAGACCACCGAGGTTGAGCTCTCTCCTTCTTGCGCTTGAAGCCCGCACCCTTACGAGTGCTTGCTTCAAGCAGCAACTATTTCAATGTGAGGGACATCGGCCAACATCCGATCCTCCTCTAGCTCAAGGTGCTTGGCAGCTTGATCAAATGTCTTGACCTCATCAACATGAGTCAAGAAGATCTTCATATGCTCCCAAGTCTTAGGCAATGACCTGATGACTGCGGAGACCTGCTCCTCATCAGTCTTCTAGCGCCCACATGCGCTCAACTCACTAATCATGTTAGACATAATGGTTATATGCTGCCTCATGGTGTGACCCTGGCTCATCTTATAACCGTCAAAAGTGAGTCCGAGCTGGCGGCCTCTTGTGGTGGAAGTCCCTCCATACTGGAACTTCACAGCCTCCCACAAAGACTTTGCAGTCCTATGCTTCTCATAACGAAGCATCAGGTCATCCCTCATGGAGCTCAGGATTGTAATCCTGGCTACCTGGTCTTTCCTCTTCCAAGCATTGTATATATCAAGGTCCCTCGCGATGCTTGTGCAGTGGTACCTTCCTCGGGTGGGTTCATGGTCCGGTTTATGGTCTCCAAGATATCCTGCTCTTCCAGGAGATATTGCACCTTTCGGTGCCAGAGGTCATAATTCCTCTCATTCAGCTTATCTCCTTTAGTGAGGTCAGCAACAATGCTCTTGGTAGCAGCCATTTTTCTAGAGATATTACATACAAGAATGAGTTCAATAAATCTTGCATAAAACACAACTCATGCAACAAAAAATCACACTAGCATAGTCAACCTATGGGATAAGCACTTAAACCAAAAGAGATGCTAAAAAACATTCAATCAAATTCTCATGCAAACCCACATAGACTTATACACTAGCTTCATTTTGTGCAAGAAACATGATTGATAGACCCATAAATAAAAAATAGTTTTATTAAAATAAAATATGCAATCATGTTCAAGCTATGAGGTGGTTCACACAGAACACTTCTACCTCATTAGCTCCCACTAGGCCCCAATAGGCCCTTAATGCTCAAACATCACATAGATTGTGAGCCATAGATGTCCAATAAATAGAAACACATTCAAAATTGGACAAAAAAAAACTCAGACGGATTCTGAGACGGATCACCGTCTGACAATCCGTCTGAGACAGATTCTAAGACGGCTCTCCGTCTGGAGTCCATCAGCCCGAGGGATGTTGCCGTCTCACCGGACGGGACAGTCCTTCCGGCTAGGATGGGACCAGACGGATTCTGAGACGGCGCACCGTCTGAGAGTCCGTCTGGCTTCTGTGACCAAACGGATTCTGAGATGGCTCACCTTCTCAGCATCCGTCTGGCTCCTGTGACCAAACGGATTCTGAGATGGCGCACCATCTGAGAGTCCGTCTGGCTTCTGTGACCAAACGGATT
Source organism: Hakea prostrata (assembly GCF_041222555.1). Taxonomy (NCBI): domain Eukaryota; kingdom Viridiplantae; phylum Streptophyta; class Magnoliopsida; order Proteales; family Proteaceae; genus Hakea; species Hakea prostrata. The sequence continues at coordinate 50,014,603 of NC_142604.1, read as the reverse complement.
CTGAGATGGCTCACCTTCTCAGCATCCGTCTGGTACACAGACGTCAATTCCCCATTTAACGAATTTTTTTTTTTTTGAACGAAATTTTTTTCAAAAAAAATGGAAAATCACATTTTTTTTTTCTTTACAAAAATTCATCCAAAAACACATGAAAAAAATCCAACAATAATTATTAACAAAAATTATCATCATGGATTATCAATTCATGCAAATCTTCATTAGGAAAATTCACAAGGATCCTCCCACTCGGATCCGAACCCAAAATATAAAGGTTTCCAAAAACCCTATCAATTCTCCCATGGGTTTCGTATTAAACCCTTGATCCTCCCATTGGATCCATACAATAAAATTAAACAATGGGGAGGAACAATAAACGTGGGAACCAATGGCTCTGATGCCAATGTTGGTAATACATCAAAAGTAATTCAATTCAATTAATTGATGGGGAAAAAATTCCTTACCTGAATTCGCTTTCCCTTACTTGAAGTATTCGCAGCGGAAGTCTAGATCCACGTTCTCGTTCCACCACCAAAGATTTACCGGCGAGATTCCACAATCACAGGGAAAGGGAATAATATCCACAACCCAAATGCCGTGGATTAATGGAATGAAGATCAAAAATTAGGAAAGAAGAATTTCTAAGCCTGGGATTCTAAGAGAGAGGGAGAGAGAGATGGAGCCGCCGTTTCTCAGAGATTCGCTCGTACGAATGAATCACTCAGTTACTTTTTCACTAATGCGGTGGTTACCAAAATATATAACCCTATTTTGTAACCGCCCTAATAGTGAGTTTCCAATATTCCCCTTGGGCATTTAATTTATTAATCAAATTAATAAATTCCAACAGCTCGCACACTTGAAAATGTTAGACATGTCCCAGATATGACAAAATGTTTGATTTATTTACCTACTTGAGAGAAGGAAGACTGTAAGTTTTCTGGGGGAGATAGGAATCCTCAAAATTTCAAGAGGTGCTCTTGTTATCATGAAGGGAGTCCGGGTTGGTCTCGTGTACAAGTTGTTGGGTAATTCTATGATTAATGATGTTGCAAATGTGATAGTTAACAAAAGAGATATTCCTCTTAGGTTGTAGCATAGAAGACTTGGGCACATGAATGAGAAATGTATAAAAAATTTGATGGAAAATAAGCTTATCCCAAATTTGAATTTTTTGCAGAAGGACTTTTAAAGCGAGTATGCACACAAGTAAAGGGATCATTGACTATATTCACTCAGATATTTTGGGTCCATCACTGAATGTGTATTATGGTAATATTCAATACTTTGTTACTTTCATTGATGATTTTTCAAGGAAAGTATGAGTGACAATCCTCAAGTCAAAAAATAATATATTAATGACATTCAATAATTTCAAGGTTGAGGTGGAGAAAACAACCAGTAGAAGCATCTAAGTTCTAAGGACTGATAATAGAATGGAACATGCAAAGAATGAATTTGGTGATTTTTGCAAGGTGATAGGAATTGTATGACATCGTACTTGATTGTGCGTACCACAACAAAATAGAGTGGCGAAGCGCATGAATTAGACATTGATGAAGAGGGTTCAGGCTATGCTTAGCAATGCAAACTTTGAGAAAGAATTGTGGACCGAAGCGGTGTTGACGATATGCTACCTTGTGAATAGGTCTCCTTCAATGACTTTGGGTGAAAAGACTCCAAAGGAGGTATGGTATGAAACTCCTTGTGATTATTCGAATTTGAATATTTTTGAATGTAACACATATGCTTTGATTCCAAGTTAACAAAAGGAACAAGTTTGATCTAAAATCCAAAAAGTGCATTTTCGTAGGTTATAGAAAAAATGTGAAGGGGTATCGGTTATGAGATCCAAGTACCCATAAGATTATCATAATTCGTGACGTGCATTTTGATGAATCCTCTACGTTGATTGAGGGGGTGAAAAAGAAATATGATGAAAAAAAATCAATTGTTGAGGATACACATGGATTTCACATGTAACCTACAAGATCTTCAAATGAGGGTGCTCTTAATGAAGATGTTATAGATTTTGATAATCAAGGTATACAAGGAGAAATTCAAGAAGAAACATCGGTTGATGTTGAAAAGAAGTTGTGGTACCTTTGGGAGGAAAACCTAGAAGACAAACTTGTTTGCTGGAAATGTACAAGGATTATGTTGATCCAAATACTCTTAAAGCTTTGGTGGCATTAAATGAAGAACCAAGTACGTTCCTTGACGCCATCAATGGGGATGATACAAAGCATTGGAAGGATGCAATGAAAGAAGAGTTTCAAGCCCTTTAAAAGAACAAGATATGGGATCTAATAGAATTGCCAAAGGGAAGAAAAGTCATTGGTTGTAAATGAGTATATAAACCCCAAAGAGGAGGTGGATGGCAAGGTGGAGAGGTATAGGGAAAGGCTTGTTATCCAAGCTTTGCACAGAAAGAAGATATAGATTTCTTTAAAATATTTGCTCAATTGGTGAAGTTGGTAACTATTAGATTGGTGCTGAACTTGTTGCTATGTATGTCTTGGAGCTGGAATAAATGGAAGTGAAAATTGTATTTTTTTTTACATGGTAATCTCCTTGAAGAGGTGTACATAAAGCAACCAGAAAGATTTGTTGAGAGAGGCAAAGGGAAGCTTGTGTGCAAGTTGAAGAAGTCCTTATATGGACTTAAAAAAGCTTCAAGACAATGGTACAAAACTTTTGATTCCTTCATTTTAAGTCTTGATTACAAGAAGTGAATATGACCATTGTTTATACATTAATTTCTTTGATGATGATTCATATGTGATTTTAGTTTTATATGTGAACAATATGCTCTTGATGTCCAAGGATAAAACTAATTGAAGAGCTTAAAGGATGTTTGAGAAAAAAATTTGAAATGAAGGATCTTGGTCAAGCCAAATAAATTCTTGGAGTTGATATTCAAAGATATATAAGGAATGAGACTTTGTCACTTTCACAAAATTCCTTTGTGAAGAAAATTCTTGAGAAGTTTGGCAAGTGCAACAAAAAGGCGGCTTCAACACCATTGGAATCACATTTCAAATTATTTTCTAATGATAACCCAAAGACGGAAGAAGAAAATAGTAAAATGTCAAGATGTCCTTATGCAAGTTTAGTTGGGAGCTTAACATTTCTAATTATGTGCACTAGGCTGGATATTACTCATTTTGTTGGTGTGTTGAGTAGTAGGTTCATATCAAATCTAGAAAAGAGGCATTGGGAGGTGCTACAAAATGGGTGCTTTGGTATTTGAGAGGCACAAGTAACTACTTGATCACATTTAGCAAAGGTAAAGAAAAAATCCAATGTTATGTGGATGCTAGTTGTTGTGATTATCGTAGTAAGAGATGATCTAATATGGGGTATGTTTTCAAGTATGTCAATGGTCTAATAAGTTGGATGTTTAAGCTTCAAGCGATGGTGGCACTGTGAACTACCGAAGCAGAATACATAGTGGTAATGGAAGCTTGTAAGGAAGTAGTGTGGCTTCAAGGATTGAAGAGTGAGATTGGCATTAAGTCAAAAGGTATGCCTTTTTTTTTTTAGACGAGAGGATCCGATTATTAAAAATAGAAACCAATGAGAATGTGGTGGATATGCATACCAAGTTCCTTGCTTCTACCCCTTGTCATATTAGCTTTCAATCCCATTTTTAAAAAACTTCTAAAAGAAGCCTTTTTTTCAGAGTTCTTTGACAAGTAATGCATTACAAGCTAATTCAGAGTCAGGGGAATCCCCTTACTACAACTTAGGATCGTTATTAAATGATCATAAGATTTTGGTAGAGTGAAAAGTAAAATCATTGCCTTGTCTTCATCCTTCATCTTTTCTTCAGCACTTCCAATTGACAAAGTATATTGTTGAACTCATTCAAATGATTTGAATATTGGAACCATCCTTCATTCTTAATGAAAGTAATTCTCTTCAAGAAATTCCATTTTTGAGAGATTTTGTTTGGTAGATGCTTTCTATCTTCGACCACAAATTTGCGGCCGTTTTTTCATGTGCAATATTAAACAAAACCTCATTGGACAAGCTCAACCGTATAGTAGACATGACCTTGAGATCCATCTCTTTCTAGTCAACATCTTTCATTCCCTTCAGTTTCCTATCTTTTTCAAACAATGCTTTGTGACAACTATTTTGAATTAGCAAATATTTTATCTTCATTTTTCATAACTCAATATTTGTCTTTCCATCAAATGGCTCCACCCTAAATGTATGAGCACTCATATTCTTCAAAATACATGCACAAAACTTACGCTTTGATGCCAATTGTAGAAGTTTAGAACCAATGCAAAGATCGGGGTAATTTAGCAAATCAATCAAATAAAAAAGAAATCTAAGGATTTTGTGCAAATAAGTTGAAGACAATCACAAAACAAAGAAACAACAAACCACCATAAGAATGAATGAGAAATGCAAACAACACACAAGATTTTTATGTGGTTCACTAACTCGAAATGTTCGAGATTAGCAACATCCACAAGGAAGGAATCCATTATTTTAATCTTCAAAATAGAACAAGATTTGAGAATAATACATTGCTACCTCAAACCGGTCAGACGACTACTCAAACCTCCTTATAATACCCTTCCACCTTCAAGCTCTTGAAGAAAAAAAAACCTTCAATCCAAGTTTAAGCTTCAATAGAGCAACAATGGAGAAGAAAACCCAAGAGAAAAAACCCTTTTCTTGCAAAACTACAAAAACAAGAAGACCTAAAAACTCAATCCCATTTTTTCTCAAAACTCCTCTTGGAAATCACTAGAAACTCTCTTTTTCTCATCCCATTTACCTCTCCTAAGACCCTTTTAATTATACCAAACACTCAACCCATGTTTAACACTAAGTGGGGACCCACCAAGTTCAAATTTGAACCTAAAATATAATAGTGATTTACATCACTAACCCGACAGCGACTTATTCCTCCACTACTAATGTTACCAAATGTGAATTGAGGAGAAAGTTGGATCACCTGAATTTTGAAGATCAAGTGCATGAATTGAATGAACACAAGAACGAACAGTGACTGAGAGATGCTCACCCCCCCCTAGAAAAAAGAAAAAAGAAAAAAGAAAACCAACAATTGAGAGCGATCGAAGAAGTTCTAGTTATGGGATTTCGAAGTCCGAAGAAAAAGCTGCTTAATCCGGCTAGAAGATTGCATAGAAAAAAATAAAATATGTCCTAACTTTATTTTCATCAACGTTTCAAAGAACAAATTAACTATGATTTCACTAGACGTGTGTGGGTGATTTTTGGCAAGGTGGGGAGCGAGTTCTAGTAGGGTGGCAGGGCGCAGGGGTGTAGGGAAACTGGGTGTGGATGAAAGGGGTATTGGTTATTTTCAAACAAATTTAACACCTCTCAAATAGTATTAGTAACTTGGGATATGGACATAATTTGTTGGGCTAAGGGACCCAACCATAGTTTATTAAGGGAACCCATGAGTAAATTTCTCCCAAAAAAAAAGTTTCAAAGGAAAGTTTTCAATACCACACCGCTACTACCTAATACTAATGCCACCTCTTGAATTATCCAATTTATCAGCCATAACCCCTATTACTAACACTTTTATAGGCTTCGTTAGTTTTTATTTATCCATTTATAATACTTTAGTTTTTATTTATCCATTTCTAATATTCCCTCCACATCCTAGGTTTAAAAACACTATCCATGAACTATATCTCCAGAATTTTGTGAGGGTTTACAATTGACAGAGGAAAAAGCCACAGACAGTAGAAAAAGACAAAGAAACAAGTCGACCTTAGGGTTTTATGTGCAACGTTATTCTTGTCTTTTTGAAAAGTTTTAAGTTACTTACATCAGCATTTAACTGTGCTTTCTTAACAGCACAAGGTGTCATTGATATATATTCTCCTTATAGGTAGGGTGGACCTCGGATTCAACATTAAGGGGGGCCGAAATGTCAAGATATGAAACGTCTCCAACACAAGGGTTGTCGGTGGCTGTCGACAACTCTGAAACCTCGAAATAAGTCCGAAACTTTGGCGACATTTGCAAGGGTTTCGGTCAAGTTTCCTTTTTATAAATAATTATTATTTTACAAGGGGATACAAATATTACCTTATGATTTGATTTCTAATTATAAATTTATAGGTTTAGTCAACGTTACTTACATAATTTCAATTACTTCTTCGTTCCCAATTATAACAATTTTGCATAATTTCAATTTCATCTTTGTTTCCAATTAATTTCAATGACATTTGCAAGGACTTCGGTCAATTTATTATTTATTTTATAAATAGTAATTATATTAGAAAGAGATACAATATTATCTTATCATTTGATTTCTAATTATAAATTTATAGACTTAGTGAAACTTGCTTTATAATTTCAGTTGCATATTCTAATTGTGATTTAATTGTTGCCTCCTTAAAAATTGGATTTTAATTATAACCATTAGAAAATAAGAATGACATGTATATCCTTCATCTTTATCTTTAAAATTGTTTCCAATATTTTTTGGGGGGGGGGGGGATATTGTACTTCACGTGGAGAAAGAGAAAACAAGGAAAAACTATTTTTAAAAACCCCGGGGGGGGGGGGGGGGGGGGGGGGGGGGGGGGGGGAGGGGCAATATAGTTTCCACATTTACATAAGAGTGTAATAGTAAATATAATCTAGATGAGCAAGTAGTAAGGTTCTTTTTTCCCATTTATATTTTCTATTGGTAAATTTGTTGATGATATCTATATGCTTTGGAGCATGAAAAATTCTATATACGATTATAAACTCTAGGCAAGATGGTTGTGTTAGGTTTTTCCTAGACAATATGTGGGTTTGGATTAATTACTGAGGTTAATAATTGATGGGAGGGGGGGGGTTTAACACATTGGGATAATACACTGTCATTAGGTTTGAGATGAGCCAAACCGGTTTATTGTGGAAGTGGACTAGAGTTTGGGATTGCTATTATAAATAGCTATGATGGAGTCCATCCAATTACTTAAGTCTTTTTGATATATTTTCTCTCCACAAGAAAGAAGTAGGTAGGGAAGACGAGGAGATTGAAGAAGGTTTATCTCTTTGAATTTTAGTTTTGGGATCGATTTTCTTCAACATACGGTGGTGTAAGGTATGCACGATTCTCTTTGATATTATATTATATTCTAGTTCTTGTATGGTTCTTGATTAGGGTTTTGAAAAAACTCAAGTTTAAAAATTGCCATTAGAGGGAGTCGATCTAATTGATTATATGATTATTGTCTTTTTGATATGATCAATTTTTTTTTCTTTTTGTGAATTTTTTTCTTTCATCTTTGATTGCAATTGGTTTCATTCAAAGAAGCAAGAAGCAATTTGCATAGATGTACAAATAAGCTCAACCACATTTCGAGCATAGTTTTTGAGAACAATAAGACGCAAAAAATAAGTAAAGAACAAAAGCCTAAGCCCGAGCATCCATGCTAGCAACTGCCCCATCCTCCTTTTCTGAGCCCTCATCGCTAGTTTGGTCGTCTTCTCCTCCATTAGCATTGGCTTCTACTTCTTCCACTAGGGCTAGATCCCAGTTTGAGTCCAAAAAATCACTAACCTCAACTGAAGCACACCCTGAGAATGGATCTTTACCCATAGCCCATGATGGTCGAGCAACACTTAGCTCGTCGTAGATATCAGGGTTGGCAAACTTCTTGAACCCATAGACGTCAAGGTTAGGATACTTTTTGAGCACATCTTTATACTCACATCTTCGACCATAGTTGAAGCTGTGCCCAACAACTTCTGCCATAAAGTCGCTACATTTCTTCTTTCAAACCCAACGTCTTATCACTTCATGTCGGAGTTCATTGGACAAGTCATCAAAGGATACTAGTGAAGCTCGAGCAAGCTGATCCCAAAGACGTTCCGCTTCCTCTTCAGCAGCGGATCTGTCCCTCGATAAAGCCTCGAGCTCCTTTATCTAGAGGTTGTTGTGGAAGTTATGCATAATCATATGGTCTTGCCGAGCAGTTTTCAAACAAGATCCAACACCTGGGTAAGGTTGCAAAGCATCCTGAAAAAATAAATCACAAAGACAAGTCGATTAGAAATTCAAAAAGAGGTAAGCACCAATGCTTAAAAAACACTTACTTGGTCTCAACGTCATATCGTTGTAGAGGAGTCAAGCCATCCATAAACTTTTGGTCGGTTGGAAGAAGGATGTTCGGGAGCCATTCTTTAGCGATTGGCGTCCCACCCTAGTTATTACAGAGCACGCTTGACTCCATCGTCAACGACCAATTAGGAAATAACGAAGGTGGATAAACGGAACCTGAGCTAGTAGAGATCGAACTGGTTGTTCCTGTTAGACCAGATGCACTTGTATGTTGCTCCTTTAATGGTGGTTGAGGTTCAAGCAATGACCCTTCTTCTTGATTCGTGGACGAGGTATGTTTGGTCCTTGGACACTTTTTAGAATGAGAGGCAAGCTCAACATTAGGTTTGCTTGAGCTAGCTCTCTTTGGTGCTTTAGGGGGATGGCCAATAGGTGCTCTAGTCTTGTCTTTTGAACCCCTAGGTTTTTCTGGTTTGGTCATATGCTTTTCCTCGACCTCTCTAATTTGGCCGCACCAGCTTTGGCACATGTAGAAGGACTTAGAAACACTGCACAAAAAAGATAATTAAATAACAAACCTCGACCAAAGATAGTTCAATCAAACCAAAAGATTTACTAGGACAGACACTAACTTACCAGGTAAAAAAACCTCCAAAACTTAGGATCTCTGGGTGCTCCAAGCAGTAGCCATTCATTGCACGAAGATTTTTGTCCTCAGTAGGTATCTTGAGGATCTGCTCTTTCACCAACTCTTCTGGAGGGGTAAGGATAGGAAGGTTATTCGATCCTCGAGAAGGACCCCGACTCCATGAGGTCGCGAAAGCTAGGGTTCGTGGTGGTCGAACATAGAAAAATTTGGAACACCAACCCTTGATGTTCGAGGGAAGGGTCCCAGTCCTTACAAAATTACCATCCCAGCCACACTGGCTGGATGGTCCTTTTGACAAGTAAAACCATCTTGACTACTCCATCTTTTTAGCCATGAAGAAATGAAGGAAAAGACCAAGGGATGGTTGGACATTTACTCTTCTTGTTGGCAGAATCCCCAAAAACAAATCAAATTTCTCCAATTGTTTGAGCCAACATCCTTGTACATATCTCAAAGTGATAGAAGACATCTGCGAGTATAGTATGTATAGGAAGCCGAAACCCACTTTTAAGGGTATCCTCATACAAGACAAACTCCCCTTGTCTACATTTATATGCTCGATCAGATTTCTCTTAGGCTCGAAGAATGAAATCTGAGGGAATATCATATTTGATTCAGACATGCTCTAACCTCTCTTTTGTGATCTCTGACACCCTAAACTCTGGACCAGACTTGTTTGACTGAGAACATAATGTCCTCTCTCTTTTTGTGCTCCCTCTTTGGAAGCTTGACAGGAAGACTTGACCAAGCTGGTCAAAATCTGAAGTTGACCCACTCTTCAACACTAGAAACCATTCAAATGCTGCTCTAGTCAGTGAAGTTCGAAAGATTTAGCATAAGGCTATTTGATTGTGTCTATATGAGGACATTACCGACTTGTAGTGACATAACATGATGCCTTGGGCACTTGGTCCCATTGAACATCGTAAAGGTCATGCACTTGAAGTCTTTGAGCATGTTTGCTTCCGAATAGTCTAAACAAATGAATCCTCCTTTAGTACGGAATATAAGTCATATTTGCTTGAATCTTTCAACTTTTTTAGTTTTTCATCTAGTTCCTCCAACCACCTATCAACATAATCTACTCCTTTGGTTGGGACTTCATTGTTACCCACTCCTTCTTGGTGGTTGGCCAAGGGAGAGCTACTTTGTTGACCATTGATATCATCATTTCCTAGGGGAGTGTCCTTAATATGTACAACACTGCCCCATATTCTAGTTGGGTAGGGTCACATACCTTCCCTTTTCCTTTTTCTCAATCTCTCCAAGAGTGTCGTCGAGATTGATTGGGTGGAGGGGCTCATCCATCTCGCTGCTTTGATGCTCTATCATCTTGTTTTCCATCAAGAATCACATGATTTCCATGTTGGCCGGGGCCTGGTGGAATTACTTATTGATGGATGCTTGCCCTAATTAACTCGTTCATCTCTAGCAGTTGTCTTTGTAATTCATTAAATTGATTGATAGTTGCAAATTGGTTGAATGAACCTGCGAGGGCATCATTGAGAGGAGTGTTTTTTTTCCTTCTCCTCATGGTGCATCCTCTTTATTGACCTCCAATGCATCCTGCTCATTCGGGTACCTCCAATTAGTATTCCTGATCTAGTTTGCATGATGGCTTTTTGACCAAGATTCCCAAAGATGGCGCAAAAAACTATTGCTCCAAAATTCTGTTCGGCGATCGAAACTAACTAACCTACAAAAACGTGCTTGACCGAGGTTGGTCAAGTAATGCCTCCGACTTTCAAGTTAGTGGAAGCACACAAATTTAGAAGAAGAAAAGCAAGTTGCAGAGCTCTTAACGCTAGAGGAAGTAACTCAAGAAGGCCTACCTATCACTGGTGAGAGTATGGGTATTTATAGATTGGGAAGGTTACCTTAGGTGTGCCATTTAAGAACTATTGATCATAGAGTTTGATCAAAACTCTTAGGATGATACTCGAGTTTGAATAGAACTCTTAAGTTGGTCTTAACTCCCTTTTAGATCAGAAGTCTTCTCTGCAACAAGAGGAGAGATTAGATCAAACTCCATCAATGAACGTTACTTACTAATCAAGTCATATGACTTGACACGTTCCTGGTCTGACCAAGATTTGGTTGGTCTGGTTCATTCTTGGTCGACCCAAGTTGAACCATTAAGGGTCGACCATACTAGGGTCCCTCCAATTACTAAGTCTTTTTGTTCTCTTTTCTATCCACAAGAAAGATGTACGATAGGGAAAACGAGGAGATTGGAGAAGGCTTCATCACTGTGAGTTTTAGTTTTGGGATCGATCTTCTTCAACATACAACGGTGTAAGGTATGCATGATTCTCTCTGATATTATATTATATTCTAGTTCTTGTATGGTTCATAATTAGGGTTTTGAGAAAAACCCAAGGTTAATCTAACTGGTTGCACATAAATCATTGTTGACAAACATTTTTGTTTGGTAAAATTGCTGACAAACTTGTTAAAAAATTACATTTTAACATATGATGATACATTTTTCAAGACAATATTAACCTGTTAAAGAATTACATTTTTCTTATTTATATCCTAATACAATACTATATTCTCGCCTTGCTTTAAAAGAGATAACATTATTCAGTGTTGTGATTCCATTCTCACTCTAACTATTTTTTTAGGATGGATGATAACCATCTAAATCTTCCAATACTTTTTCAGTGTTGAATAAAATCTAACATTTCTAGATAAATTTATGGATTTTAAATTAATCTTCAATACCTTTTCTCATTTCAGTAATTGCTTGTGAATCAGGTGTTGGAGGGATGGAACCAAGGTGCACAATCTGGTAGAGTTTACATAATCTTGAGGTCCATGAGCAGCTAATCCAGGTATTACTAATCCAAAAACCCTAAACATTCTCAGAGTCAAACCTTCTGCATAATATGGTCCCTTCATGAATGGAATAATGAAGCCTCTAATCAGCTCCCACATTGCATTGATGTGATTGGGAATTGCATCTCTTATTGAGAAGTAATTCTTATTTGGCTCCTCTTTCACAATCTGTCAAAAAAAAAAAAAAAAAAAACAAGATCTGTTAAAGTGAAATACCAAGAAATCATGAATTAAAACAAAAACAAAATAAAAGAACATAGTGGTCTAATGTGATTCACACCAATGTGGTGTGCTACGGCCATGGGCAAAGAAAAAGATATTTCCACTATGTAGAAGAAGAATGGAGATCTCTCAACCAATCATCAAAACGACATTAAAAAAATCTCACCCATAACCCTAAATAAACGAACATAGGGTACATAATTCTAGATTTTAATCGGATAAATGGGTCGACCCATCGGTCCAAGCCTTTTAATTACTTCCATCACAAATCTCCCATTGGGTCATTTGACTCACCTATCAAAATATGTTGGTGTAGGTCCATCATCGATGTTGGATACAAGAATTCATGTGAATATAATATGATCGTTGCTACAGAGGGGGGAGGGAGAGAGACTTACTTTTCCTTCATACAAGCTGTTGTGGTAGAAGCAAGTTCCAAAGTGCTTAAACAGGAGGGTAGAATCATCATAGGGCAACCTTGGAACGATGTCATTACAATACACATATCTCAAATATTTAACACTGTGAACCTTGAATTGTTTGTTCATGTATTCTCCAAGCCTCTGATCACCTACTCTAGGCTGCCCAAATGTATAAATGCCTTCCAACTTCTCCAGTAACAATGTTTCATTGTGTAGAGACAACACCAATGGAAAGAGAATAGCTAGAGCACCACCCAAACTATGCCCAGTAACAATGAACTTTGCCTGTTCGTTCTTCCTCAGCAAGTCTTTCAGCATTTCCCTGATTGAATAATAAGCCACAGAAGGTTTGTTCTCTCCCAGTGTTAACTCCTTTGGCCATCCCACTTTTTTCTGTAGCCCTAGAGCTTTCATGAACCCACCATGGACCTTTCCTACATCTCTGAGCTCATACCAGGATATGTCAATATCTGTAATCCAATCATCAGCATTGAAAGGTTCAGTTCCTCTGAATGCTATCATGAAAATGTCTGGGTTTGTCTCTTTATCTTGGAAGATGAAGGCCTGTGTTGTCTCTTTATCTTCATAATCTGCAAGCAACATTTAGTTTAATATATAATTAGCTGATTTCAGTGCAACAACGGGAGAGAAATCTAGAGTGGTTGAGTTTGCTTCTTACCATTCCAGAAATTATAGAAGCCCAAGAATTTCATCTGCAACAAAACAGAAGATTCAGTTACTAAAGAAAACTGGAAATAAAACCCAGTTGAATTTGTCATGAATAAAAAAAATTAGTACCTTCCAGTGATTTTTGACAACATTTTGTATAAAAGCTTCATTCTCGTAGACTATTTTAGAGGCCATCATAGAGAGTGCTCCATAATATATGCTATCTCCATGTTTGATGCTCTGGTCTAAGTCCAGTCTTGTATCCAGATTTCCAATATATGACGTGAAAGTAGCAGAAGATTTTTCAGGTGGCTTCACAACATTCCCTACACACCATCAACCCACATCCTTAATTTAATCCAAATTACGAACAATTAATAGCTCTCGGTGGACCTTGTTAAAAACATAGTAAGAACAATTTCAGAAATTCCAAATTTCCATATGATGAGAAAAATACATTTTTCAATATACTAATTTTAGAAATGATTTCATCTTTCGGAATTTTGCCGTGGATTGAAGTTTTTCTGTGGTTTCATGATGATACCTTTTTGACTCTTATCTTCTAAGTTTAGTTTGGTGGGAAGAAATTCCCAGTTCATCTACTACTAGACTTTGAACTTACTCCATAATATGGATTAATGGGTCCCTAACTACATTTATCCCACTCCATGCAGCTAATTAAACTGTTTAAACCAAAGCTTAAACAGTAAGAATAATTAATATCTGATCTGCTCAAGGGCTCAAACTGTGTGTGAACAGCTTCAGGTGAAGATAAGGAAGTTAGAAGACAAACCTGTAACGAGGTTGAATATAAGCTTGATGAAACCACCATTACAGGAAGGAAGGTTCAGCCACTGCTCATACACAGAACCAACCCAAGACAAGGGTTTTGCTGAGAGGATGAGAAATTTTTGTATGAAGACAGATACAAAGATGACCAACCGGTATTGATGATCGGCCACCTTCTTGCTGTTCCGATGAAGTTTTATAAATTTTCTGTTCTCTAAGTCACTGGAAAATAAGAGATGGAACAGATTCATAAAACTTGCTTCCTTTGGCTTCAGGATAAGAAAGTTTTCAGAGAATTCCTCATTGCAGTTGCAAGCCATGGAGAGAGAGAGAGAGAGAGAGAGAGAGAGAGAGAGAGAGAGAGAGAGAGAGAGAGAGAGAGAGGCAGAATTAAGAGGAAGAAGAGACTGGTTCAGGCTTCTAAGTCTCAAACTCTACAGACCCTAGGGATATAAAAAGACATGACTTGTATTTAAATGTGTAGTTCATAAAACTTATTGCCTCAACGCTTAATAGTGATTAATAAAATGCTTAATTATCTCGGTAGTGACCATTTCTTTGTGTTTCTACTAACAAAATTCTAAGGTATTCTATGGATCAAGATAACATATGAATCTGAAACAAAAAAAAAACCGAAAACTTGGTCAGAAGTCAAGAAACCCATTTAGAATTCACACTTTTCAGATTTAAAATCGAACTGTTTAGATCAGTATTAGGGGTGTAACTAATTGATTACAAAGCGTAAGTAAGCAGCTGGGGTCTTTCTTTTATTTATTTGTTTTAAAAAAAAATAAAATATAGAGCAAATCACACGGCACCCGCTATAAAGGGGGTAAAACTCTTGACCACTCGCTATTACCTCTTAAATTACATGGCACCACAGTCAAAATTACAAGTTACCCTCAGTTACATTTTCAGTTAAGTGGACGTGTAAAATGACCAAAATACTCTTACTTATATTTAAAACATTTAAAATGATCCACCCAAGTCTTGGGTGGGCATCTTCTCTCTCTCTCTCTCTCTCTCTTCTCTCTCTCTCTCTCTCTCTCTCTCTCTCTCTCGCCTACCTATCTATGGCCTTTAATCATCTCAGTGACGAAAACAAGGGCCTTATAAGTTAATTCACCCGGATTGAGTCTCTCGGTTGTTATCTCTTCAAGATCTCGGGTTTGCTTGCGCTGGTGCTCACCGCCTTTTCAACCATCGCCGTTGTCTCTATCGTTGCCCTCCCTGGTCACACCAGGAAACTAATTTGTGGCGTTGCAGCCTCTATCTTCTCCATTATAATGTACGGCTCGCCTCTCTAGATCATGCAAAGGATAGACCCGATATGCATCGTGAATTCCCCCCTTCATCAGAAGAAGGGGTGGAAAAGACATTAAAGACACAAGGAGCAAAACTGGGAGTGGAAGATAGTGGATCATCAGGGGATTTCAGGTTAAGGGCTTTGTTGCAGAGATAAGCTGACTGAGAATTCTCTTATGGAAGGCCATAGTGCAGTTCTGCGTCTCCCAATGAACTATCAAATTAAAGACCTACCAGGTCCTCCGTCATCAAGAAATTGGTGAGTAGCGTTAAGGTCTATTTAACCTGGAAACTATTGACGGTGTTGGAGCAGAGGCTTGAATGGTGGCACGGGTGGAGGTTGGGCAGAGGGTCAGGTCTGTCATCATCCGCCAGATCCAAAGGGGGGGGGGGTGTCAGTGTGATGGCCAAAGAGAAGACCATCCACGTCTCCATTTAAGGCGTTTCACGTTGAATCATTGAGGCGAGAACTAGGTCGGGTAATGACAATTTTCTGCAATTGAGGATTGTCCATGGCCGTTCCACGGAGCAAAGCAGAGAGAGAAAGAATCAGCAGAGACAAAAGATGTCCCTTCACCCACCCCAAGAGTTGGGTGGATCATTTTAAATGCTTTAAATATAAGTAAAGGTATTTTGGTTATTTTACACCTTCACTTAACTGAAAATTTAACTGTGGTAACTGGTAATTTGACTGTGGGTGCCATGTAATTTATGAGGTAATAGCAAATGGTCAAGAGTTTTGCCCTATATATAGCGAGTGCCGAGTAATTTGCTCTAAAATATATATAAATATATAAGAAGAAAATAAAACAAGGCAACCAACATCTCATTGACTTGGTAATGACTTTCAGGTTGTTAAGTAAACATTACTATAATTATTCACTTAAGACTTCCATAATTAAAACCATACTTTTTTTGGGATCTGAGGTTCATTCGGGCCAGCTTCTGCACACCACAACTACATCCTCAGGGGAACTTTTTATATAATTAATATAGAAAGGGGCTTCGCCCTGTCCCGAGGGGATTCAAACTCTGACCTCCTATACTTAATTAAAACCATAGTTAAACAGACTCGACTTCATATTTTCAATATCTAAGTATATTTCGATCATTTCAAGATCTTTAAAATGCTTAATTATATATGATTTTTGCCTGGAAGTTAGTTCATTGGGCTTTACAGATCTGACTATTCCTAATCAGCTAAGAAAATGGTGATGCACATGGAACCTTTATCTAGCTTTTAATTTACCATTAAGTTAATAAACTAAAGGTACTTAAATTTTAACAACACCACCTAGGTTTGTCTTCAAAGCATAATTAACTAAGGTAGTTGATGTTCATAGACTTGGTTCCTTATGGGCTATTGTGGGGACTAAAAACATGAAGCAGTAATAGGGTATTCCAAGACTATTATAATTCTCATTATTATTATGTTTGTTATTAATTAATAAAGTGACCAAATACATGTAAGAGAGAAGAGAAAGTTCAAAGAAAAAGAATGGAATGGGTGACTTATTGTCTAGATAAGTTTGCTTTCATGTAACACAAGAGAAAGTTCACAAAAGAATAGGGTAGAGGGACTAAAATTGATTGGTCTCTCTCAAGCGACATAGGAGAAAATTTAAAGAAAGAGAATGGAATGAGACAAGTGAACGAACTATTTTCTTAATACTTCTTTTGATATAGATAGTACAAAACTACATATACACGGAAGGAGACTGATTTAGAGGTTTCCAGGATAAAATTGAAGTAAATATGCTCTGATATCATGTAAATATAACTACTTAAAATGGAAATAAAAATATGTAATACTAATACCAACATAATATGTTCCAGCTTATGTGGGAGCACCCAGAGGAAGAGAGAGAGAGAGAAAAAAAAAAAAATACACATAAGGTGTAAATGATGAAAAGATATAAATTTAAATACTTTCCCGTGAGGTGAGAGTACAAAAGAGAAACCTAGACCGAGAATACAAGATTATATTATTATTATCATTATTTTGATGAATTTATTATAAACATGAACTAGAAACAAAACCAGATTGGTGTATGGTCCAGGTTAATCAGCTGGCCTGCAAACCCATAATGAGAAGAAGAATTTTTTTTGAAGGTGACAAAGACGAATTTTATTCCTAGGACAATGGATTCTATTTGATTGATCATAGGGTGTCTTGGGAATCATTAAATAAAGACATTATCCGAACTCACCTACATTTTTTAATTAGATAATTAAAATTGTCTTATCCGGGTTAGATCAGTATAAAGTGGATTGAACTCTCTTTTAATAATAATAATATTATTATTTCAGAAAACCAGGGAAATTAATAGGTTTCTTGCCAGGAAAGCATGGGAGAGAAAAGAGAAGAAATCTAGATAATGAAACTTTAATTAAACTAAGTTCTATAAATCAATAATTTGGTAAAACTTAATTGCCATGAAAATATGTAATTAATCATTGTAAACATCTGAATTGTGACCATTGTCTAATTAGCCAGGTGTTCTTGATAAATATATAACCAAAGATTAATCCTACTGTCACTGTATACATTTAAATGCTTTTGTTTTTGCAGGTGAATTAGATCTAGCTGTCCCTGACATCCAGTTTATAAATTAATGTCTTACAAACTCAAGTTTAAGAACTTGATTAATCACATATTATTCATGAATTTGTCTTGGGAATGGATGCAGAATTACGAATGAAGAAGAATAGCAAAATATACTCATTGTAATACCATGATTTGGCAATATTTTCTACATACATTTACCCCAGAGAAAAAGAAATTCTACTAGTTTCTAAAGACTTCTACACTTTCACACCTAACAAATTACTACCCTTTACTTGCATTGCATTGCATTTTATATTATCTCACGGATAGAATATCCAAAACCCATTCCAATTGTAATTATAGTCAAATTTTAATTACATAGTGTGATATGGTCGACCCTTAATGACCGGCTAGGGTCGAGCAGGGATGAATTGGATCGGCCAAATCTTGGTCGGACCATAAACGGACTAAATCATATAGCGTGTACACAAAGCAACGTATGCCATTTGAGCTATAACCAACCTCCTTAACGTTCGATAACCTTAATGTTCAATAAGGACTTTAGGTAAATCAAGGAGTTTGAACTAATCAAGGAGTCTAGGTCGAACTCAATTACTATTAGAGTTCGAACTGATTAAGGAGTCCAGGTCGAACTCAATTACTATTAGCCTTACATCTGCCGGTCAACATCAAGTGTTTGGGAAACAGATCACACGGTCAAGGTAACTACCTAAAATCTATATAAACCTATCACATGGCAAGTACCAAGTATGCATTCTTTTAATACTTTTGCTAGCTCTAAGATCTCTACAATTGTTGTTCTACTTCTAAGGCTGTGTGCATTCACTAACTTTCTCATCGGAGGTGTTACTCAACCAACCAAGTCGAACTTGTTTTTGCAGGTCAGTTCACTTGCACTAATGAATAGAATTTTGGAGCAACACATGGACCCACATAATACAAGACCGACACAAATCCAATACAGACGTTATTAATTAGGTTTCCTAAAATTTAACCATGATTATTGGCACATCATTTCAAGAAAATCTTTTGTCTGGTTATTTATCGTGGCTTGTAGTTTTCCTCTGATTTCATGATTCTTATCTTCTAAGTTAAGTTTGGTGGGAAGAAATTCCTAGCTCATCTACTAGACTTTGCAGTTACTTCATAATGGATTAGGTGAAGTAGAACAGATCAAAGAAAGATATTTAAGCAGCTTTGTTCTTCAACAGCATTGCTCTCCCAACCCATGCAGCTAAATGATCAGGTTTTAAACCAAAGCTTAAACAGTAAAGTAATTCGATTATGATTATCAGTTTGGTTCTTGAAGAATATCAAAACCACTTTGTTTCACTATTTCATTTTTTATCTGCCCAAGAGTCAAACTGAGTTTGAATTGTTTCAGGTGAAAATAAGGAAGTGAGAAGACAAAGACAAACCTGTAATGAGATTGAAGATAAGCTTGATGAAGCCACCATTACACAAAAGAAGGTTTAGCCACTGTTTATACACAGAACCAACCCAAGCCATGGGCTTTGCTGAGAGGAGAAGAATCTTTTGTACGAGGACAGTTACAAAGATGACCCATCACGGGCGATGATCAACTTTGTTCTTGCCTTTCCGGTGAGTTTTTTACAAATTTTATTTTTTTCAAGTCTCTGGATAATAGGAGATGGAATAGTTCCTTAAAACTTGCTTCCTTAGGCTTCACAAATAGATAGTTCTCACAGAATCCCTCATGGCAATGGCAAGCATCCATGACCAACCCCACAGAGAGAGAGACCTTGGAAGTCTCAAACTTTAGTCGGGCAAAGATACGTGAAGAGAGGAGGTGTGCTCGTATTTGAATGTGTGAAGTGTGAAATATGACGTTCATAAGTCCAAGAAGCCCCCAGTAACACTTTACACTTTAGATTCAGGAATCAATTTAATTTACTTGCTCAAAACTTTAATATGATTTTTTTTTTCTTTTAAGAAATTAGTAGAATTCAGGTTCATCCAGACCAGTTTTGCGCACTTCAACCACATCTTTTTGGAGTAGTTTTATGTGTTTTAATATGCAATGAGGTCTTAGCTTAGGTCCCAAGAAGATTCAAACTCTTGATCTCATAATATGACGTGTTGTTATTGTCAACTAGACATACCAACCCATTGAAAAATTTAATATGGATTTAATCACTAAGGAAGTTTACCTAGCATTAACTAGGTAGGGTAGTTGTGATTTCATTCACTTGGTGATGACTTTTGGGTTGTTGTGTGTAAAAACATTGCTTGTTGTTTACATCCACTTTTTACCTAATACGTCTATCCATAAAACTTTAATCAAAACACTTAAAAGTTGATAATTACTTATATATCTTGGTGATGGACATATGATGATTCTGAGCTAGAAGTTCATGGAGAGTCCATTGGCTAATTAAGGGCAAATGAAACATTTTTTTTTTTGGTTTGGAGATTTTTATATATGGGGATGAAATATACATTAATGCCGCCAGATGGGTACAAACCTAGACCTCCCCGTGGGAGGTTGGGACCTTTAACCGCTTTACTAACCCATCATTAGCCAAATGGAATATTTCTTAAGCTCTAAATTTACCATTAAAATAATTGGGTGTTGGGTGCATGGCACACTTTAATTGTTTTTGAGGTACTACAACTGGGACCATATTTTATTATTATTATTTTTGGAGATGGGTACGAAAAATTACTATTTATTGAAACCCAAAGATATACCCCCAGAGTCTTTCTAATTTAAACAAGAATATGGTTAAACACATGCAATGGTGGGTTAATAAAAAATTCCGCAGGCAAACTTCCATATCAAACGACCAAAATCAAGTTCAAAAATAGAAAAAAGAGAATATTTCAAGACATTGGTCTTTTAGTCAGACTTAAATCATTGATTGGGTTCTCAGGGTACAATAAATTTTATGTGCTTGAATCTTAGATTTTCGCCTATGGACATCCCCTTATGCCGTCCCACAATATTTCTGCCGATGAGCTTATCTCAATAATCACTCGATGCATGGCCCACTTTACCTAAAATTCAACCACCACAAAAAGAATTTTAAAAATTGGAGATTTTGAAAGTTGAAGCTACCCAACTTATGTTTTTCATTCATGCATGGCTACTACTGTGCTAATAACCATTGGATGTGCTTAAGCTGATCCACATGGCACCTCAAGTCATAATGAAAGAGGAATTCAGGCATTGGTCTTTTAAGTTAAATTATTATTGGATTCTCTTGGTACAATAAATTTATGTCTGAATCGTTGTAAGTTTGCCACCTGAGTTTCCCCCAAGCGCGTTCCTCCACTGGGCAACTGCAAAAAATCACTCATCACTTCCCCACTTTACGGATTAGATCCAACCACCACAAACCGAATCTAAAAGCAATCTTAGAAGTTGACCCATTACTTTTATGCATCCCTTTGATCATGGCCCAGTCCAATACCCATTAGTGAACCCGCTTACTTTGATGCTCCTTAGATCGTAGCTTTCTATTATTAACTCATACAACTTGATGAATGGTTTTTTGGAGTTCCGGATCATTTTTCCATTGGTCAGAGATTCTAGGAAACTCTTCCCATCCTTCTAAGTTTGAATTTCATACATCAGTCCAGCTTCCATTGGTTTGATTGTTGATGGTTTTGAATTGAAGAGTTTGGTTTCTTTCTCCTCTATATATCTGCAATCATTTTTATGACTTTAGATTCCCAATTTCTTTCTTCTTTTCAACTTATTCCTCTATCACTAATGTTACCAAATGTGAACTAAGTAAAAAGTTGGACACCTGAATTTTGAAGATCGACTGCATGAATTGAATGAACCCAGAAAAGAACAAGGGTTGAGACTTGAGAGATGCTCACAAAAAAAAAAAAAAAAAAAAAAAAAAAAAAAAAAAAAGAAAGAAAGAAGAAAAAAAGAAAAGAAAAAGAAGAAGAAGAATAAATAATAATAATATAGTGACTGAGAGTGATCAAACTAATTATGTGATTTCGAAGTCCAAAGAAAAAAAATTCCTTAATTTAGCTAGAAAATTGCAAAGAATAAAATAAAACACATCCTAACTTTGTTTTCATCATCGTTTTGGAGAACAAATTAACTCTGATTTCACCGGATGTGTGTGGGTGATTTATGGCAAGGTGGAGCCGGTGTTGAGTGACTTCCAATAGGGTGGCGGGATACAGGAGTGTAGGAAGGTTGGGTGTAGATGAAAGGGGTATTTTGATTATTTGCCAAACAAGCTTAACACATGTCAAATGGTAGTATTTGCATTAAAGGACCTAACAATAGTTTAAGCCTAACTAAGGAAACCCACATGTATAAATTTCTCAAAAAAAATAATAAAAAAAAAATAAAAAATCCAAAGGAAAATTTTCCATACGACATACTAAGTTTCCACCTAATATTAATGTCACTCCTTGAGTTATCTAATTATCAGTCAAACCCACTATTAGGCTCCGTTAGTTTTTATTTTACATTTCTAATATTATCTCATCTTAAGTTTACAAAAATTATCCATGAACTATATCTTCAAAACATTTTATGAGGATTTATGAATGGTAAAGGAAGAAGTCACACGTGGTAGAAGAAGACAGAAACGAGTCGGCCGTAGTGCAAGGTTAATTATTCCTGTCTTTTTGATAATTTTAAGTTGTTGACACAACACTTAACTGTACTTTCTTAATGGCATGGGATGTCATTAATAAATATTCACTCTATAGGGGGTTTGATTAACAAATTAGATAACTCAGAGGGTCACACTAAAAATTTTACAAAAAATTCCATCTTTACACATCTAGACAAGCAAAACATGTCCTTTTTTCCCATTTACATTCTTTACTTGTAAATTTATTGATGATATTTGTATGTTTTAGGGCATGATAAACTCTATACGATTACGAACTCAAGCCAACATGTATCATTGTTGACAAACTCTTTTTTTTTTTGGTAAAATTACTGACAAACCTGTTATAAAATTACATTTTAACATCTCAAATGATACATTATTCAGTGTTGTGATACCATTCTCACCTCTTCTTCCTCTTTTTTTCTCTAAAATTTCTAGATGACATTATGGATTTTAAATTAACCTTCAATACTTTTTCTCATTTCAGTCCTTCTTGGTGAGTCAAGTGTTGAAGTTGAAGGGATGGAACCGAGGTGCACAATCTGGTAGAGTTTACATAATCTTGAGGTCCATGAGCAGCTAATCCAGGGATTACTAATCCAAAGATCCTAAACATTCTCAGAGTCGAACCTTCTGCATAATCTGGTCCCTTCATGAACGGAGTAATGAAGCCTCTAATCAGCTCCCACATTGCATTGATGTGAGTGGGAATTGCATCCCTTATTGAGAAGTAATTCTTGTTTGGTTCCTCTTTCATATTCTGTCAAGAAAAACAAGATGATCTGTTAGAGCTAATACCAAGAAATCACAAATAAAAATAAAAATAAAATGTAAGAACACATAAAAATAAAATGAAAGAACACATAGATTTAACGTAATTCATTCTAATACGGTGTGCTATGTCCATGGGCGAGAACAAGAAATTTCCACTATATAGAAGAAGAATGGTAATCTCTCAACTAATCATCAAAATTACGTTACAAAAACTCTCACCCATAATCCTCAATAAACTAATATAGGCCCAAGCCCTTTAATTACTTCAATCATAGATCTCCTATCGGGTTAGTCAAGTCGCCTACCAAAATATAATGGTGTAGGTCCATCATAGGTAAAAGAATTCATGTTATAACATAATATGTGGGGGGGCGGGGGAGGATTGGAGGGAGAAACTTACTTTTCCTTCATAGAAGCTGTTGTGGTAGAAGCAAGTTCCAAAGTGCTTAAACAGGAGGATAGAGTCATCATAGGGCAACCTTGGAACAATGTCATTGCAGTACACATATCTCAAATATTTAACATTGTGAACCTTGAATCGTTTATTCATGTATTCTCCAAGCCTCTGATCACCTACTCTAGGCTGCCCAAATGTATAAATGCCTTCCAACTTCTCCAGTAACCATGTTTCATCATGTAGAGATAACACCAACGGGAAGAGAATAGCTAGAGCACCACCCAAACTATGCCCAGTAACAATAAACTTTGCCTGTTCGTTCTTCCTCAGCAAGTCTTTCAGCATTTCCCTAATTGAATAATAAGCCACAGAAGGTTTTTTCTCTCCCTGTGTTAACTCCTTTGGCCATCCCAGTTTTTTCTGTAGCCCAAGAGCTTTCATGAACCCACCATGGACCTTTCCTACATCTTTGAGCTCATACCAGGATATGTCAATATCTGTAATCCAATCATCAGCATTGAAAGGTTCAGTTCCTCTGAATGCTACCATAATAATGTCTGGGTTTGTCTCTTTATCTTGGAAGATGAAGGCCTGTGTTGTCTCTTTATCTTCATAATCTGCATGCAACATTTAATGTAATATATAATTAGCTGATTTCAGTGCAACAACGGGAGAGAAATCTAGAGTGCTTGAGTTTGCTTCTTACCATTCCAGAAATTATAGAAGCCCAAGAATTTCATCTGCAACAAAACAGAAGATTCAGTTACTAAAGAAAACTTGAAAGAAAACCCATTGAATTTGTCATAAAGGAAAAAAAAAATAGTACCTTCCAGTGATTTGTTACAACATTTTGTACAAAAGCTTTATTCTCATAAGCTATTTTAGCGGCCATCATAGAGAGTGCTCCACAATATCTGCTATCTCCATGTTTGATGCTCTGGTCTAAATCCAGTCTTGTATCCAGATTTCCAATATATGATGTGAAAGTAGCAGAAGATTTTTCAGGAGGCATCACAACATTTCCTACACACAATCAACCCACATGAATTCTTAGTAATCGAAATTAAGAATAATTTTTTGGATAAATAAATAATTTATTGCCAAAAGAGAAGACGACCGGAGGTGGGTGCTTGGGGATGGGAGAGGTACAACCGGGAACCACAGGGCCAATAGGTCTGAGAAAAGGGTTAGGAGAACTCGGTCCAGTAGAGATAGAAAGGAGGGGAGGGGTAGGCCGTAGGCCCATAAAATTAAGAAAAACTAATAACTCTTGGTGACCTGTTGTGCAAGTAGGGGAAGTGGCTCAATAACTAGAACAATTTCATTATTCAAATTTTCTATATGATGAAAAAAATGCAGATTTTTTTAAATATACTAATTTTAAAAACTATTCCATCCTTGGGAATTTTTGCCGTGCATTGAAGTTTTTCTTGGATTTCATGATGATACCTTTTTGACTCTTTATCTTCTAGGTTTAGGTTGGTGTGAAGAAATTTCTAGCTCATCTACTAGACTTTGCAGTTACTCCATAATGTGGATTAATGGGTCCTTAACCATATTATTACCATTCCATTCAGATAATTAAACTGTTTAAATCGGAGTTTAAACAGTAAAAATAATAAATCAGTTAATAATCAGTTTGCTTCTTGAGAGACATCTGAATCAGTTGGGCTCACTAGTTCATATTTGATCTGCTCAAGGGCTCAAACTGAGTTTGAATAGTTTCAGGTGAAGATAAGGAAGTTATAAGACAAACCTGTAATGAGGTTGAAGATAAGCTTGATGAAACCACCATTACATAAAGGCCGTGTACAGACTGTTGAAACCGACGGAGATTTACCGTGGTATGACCCAGCGACAGAGCTTTTACCAACGGCGTAGGGGAGAACCGTCCCCACTACACGTTAAATGACAATCAATTTTTGAACACAATTTCTTAATTCTCACGTTATTTGCCATGCTCCGTTGGTCTTGATATTTGTGGACACAGGCCCTGAGGTTCAGCCACTGCTCATACACATAACCAAACCAAGACATGGGTTTTGCTGAGATGAGAAGAATCTTTTGTATGAAGATGGATACAAAGATGACCAACCGGTAGTGATGATCAGCCACCTTTTTGCTGTTCCCATGAAGTTCTATAAATTTTCTTTTCTCTAAGTCACTGTTAAATGAGAGATGGAACAAATCCATAAAACTTGCTTCCTTTGGCTTCAGGATATGAAAGTTTTCATAGAATTCCTCATCGCAGTTGCAAGCCATGGGTTGAGAGAGAGAGAGAGAGAATAAGGCAGAGTAAGAGGAGGAAGAGACTGGTTCAGGCTTCAAAGTCTCAAAATCTACACACCCTAGGATACATGAAGAAATGACTTGTATTTAAATGCGTAGTTCATATAACTTATTGCCCCATTGCGTAAGAGAGATTAATGAAATGCTTAATTATCTCGGTAATGGCCATTTCATTTGGTTTCTACTTATAAAATTCTAGGGTCTTCCATGGATCAAGATAACATATGAATCTAAAACATTAAAAACTTCACAATTAGTCAGAAGTCAAGAAACCCATTTAGACTTCACACTTTTTTGATTTAAAATCAAACTTAATCAACTGTTCAGATCAGCACTTGGGGTGTTATTAATTGATTACCAATCATAACAGCTGGCAGCTCGGGTCTCATTGACTTGGTAATGACTTTTAGGTTGTTTAGTGTGAAACATTACTATAATTATTCACTTAAGACTTCTATAATTAGAACCATAATTAAAGAGACCTGAGTTCATACTTTTGATGTATAATATTCGATGATTTCAAGAACTTTAAAATGCTTAATTATATACCATGTTGATGGACATATGATTATGAACTGGAAATTCAAGAGAGTTCTTTGGCCTTACAGATCTGACTGTTCTTAATTAGCTAAGAAAATGGTGATGTACATGAAACATTCATCAAGCTTTTAACTTACCATTAAGTTAATAAACTAAAGTACTTAAATTTTTGGTTTTTGTTCAAAGCATAAATCAACTGAGGTAGTTGATGTTCATAGACTTGGTTCCATTTGGGCTACCATGGGGACTGAAAGCATGAAGCTGTAATAGGGTATCCAAAGATGATTATTATTCTCATTATTATTAGGTTTTCATTATTAGTTAAGAAAGTAACCATACACATGCAAGAGATAGGTAAAGTTCAGAGAACAAGAATGGAATGGGTGACTCATTTATTGTCCAGACAAACTCGCTCTCATGCAATATAAGACAAATTTCATAAGAGGAATGGAGTAAAGGGATTTAGAATTGACTGTTCTCTCTCCCATACAACTTAAGAAAGTTCAAGAAAAAAGAACGGAAAGGGACATGCAAATAGACTACTTTCTTAATACGCAAGAAACTAAATGTATGTGCAAGAAAATTCTACTTAAAAAAAAACATACAAGAGGCAGATTTAGAGGTTTTCAGGGTAAAATCGAAGAAAATTTGCTCTGATAAAATATCTAATACTAATACCAATATAACATTTTCCAACTTATATTGTGGTATCTAGGACAGAGAAAGAGAAAAATACACAGAGGTGTACATGATGGAAAAATATATATTTAGAAACTTCCTCATGAAGTGAAACACAAAAAAAACAGAAACGGAGAACACGAGATAATATTGTCATTATCATTATTACTTTGAGAAATTTATTACATGCATGAACTGGGAACAAAACCAGTCCAGGTTAGTCTCCTGGCCAACAAACAAGACAAAGAAGAGTTATATTCCCAAATAATGGATTTCATTTGATTGGTCTTAGAGGTGTTTTGGATGCCATTGTTCAAAGACATGATTCGATCTCACCCAGATTTTTCAGTCAGATAATTAGAATTGTCTTATTGGATAAGATGAGTATTACGTGAATTGGTCTCTATTTTATTAATAATATTATTATTATTTCAGCAAACCAGAGAAACAAATAGATCTTCTTGCAAAGAAAGCAAGGGAGCGAGAGAAAATAAAAAAGACCTGGATGATGTTTAATTAAAGTAAGTTAATTAAAATAAGTTTCATCAATCAATAATTTGGTAAATTTAATTGCCATGAAAAGACGTGAATTAATCATTGTAAACTTCTGCAACTGTGACAAGTTGTCTACTAGACAGTTTCCTAATAAATATATAACCATTAATCCTACTGCCACTATACATTTAATAGTTTTGTTATTGCATGCCGATTAGATCCAGTTGTCCCTGACATCCGGTTTATAAATTGATGTCTTACAAGCTCAAGTTTAAGAACTTGATTAAAAATATATTATTTATGAATTTGTCTTGAGAATGGAGATAAAACTATATATAAAGAACAATACAAGTAAAATACACTTACAATAATAAATTTACTGTGATTTGATAAAACTGTTCATTCCAGAGAAAAAGAAATTTTACTAGTTTATAAAAACTTCAGCACTATCACATTTAACAAATTATTGTCCTTTTTCTTGCATTGCTTTTTAGATTATCTCATGAAGACAATATTCAAAACTCATTCTAATTATAATCATAGTAAACTTTAAACACACCCTACAGAATACAAAACATACACAAATCCAAGTCAAAAGTTATTAATTAGGTTTCCTAAAATTTGATAAAGTATTGGCATGCACATACTTTACTCTTACTAACAGGAGTACATTTCAAGAAAATATTTCATTCCTGGAAATTTATCGTGGCTTGTAATTTTCCTCTGATTTCATGATGACAGCCTTTTCATTCTTATCTGCTAAGTTTAGTTTGGTGGGAAGAAATTCCTAGCTCTATCTCTAGACTTTGCAGTTACTTCATGATGGATTGGGTGAAGTAGAACAGATTAAAGAAAGATATTTAAGCTGCTTTGTTCTTCAACAACATTGCTCTTCCAACCCATGCAGCTTATTGATCTGGTTTAAACCAAAGCTTAAACAGTAAAGTGATGCGATGATGATTATCAGTTTGGTTCTTGAAGAATAGCAAAACCAGTTTGCTTTAGTATTTTGCTGCCCAAGAACTCAAACTGATTTTGAATTGTTTCAGGTGAAAAATAAGGAAGTAAGAAGACAAAAACAAACCTGTAATGAGATTGAAGATAAGCTTGATGAAGCCACCATTACACAAAAGAAGGTTTAGCCACTGTTCATACACAGAACCAACCCAAGCCATGGGTTTTGCTAAGAGGAGAAGAATCTTTTGTACGAGGACAGTCACAAAGATGACCCATCGGCGGCCATGATCAGCTTCCTTCTCGCCTTTCCGGTGAGTTTTTACAAATTTTCTTTTCTCCAAGTCCCTGGATGATAATAGATGGAATAGATCCCTAAAACTTGCTTCCTTAGGCTTCACTTGGAGATAGTTCTCACAGAATCCCTCATCGCAATGGCAAGCATCCATGGCGAGAGAGAGACAGACAGAGAGAGAGAGAGGCAGAATAGTAAAAGGAAGAAGAGACCTTGGAAGTCTCAAACTCTAAGTCAGGCAGGGGATGCATGAAGAAAGGAGGTGTGCTCGTATTTAAATGTGTGAAGTGTGAACCATGAGGTTCACAAATCCAACAAGGCCCCATTAACAGTTTACACTTTAGATTTAGAAATCAATTCAATTTACTTGTTCAAAACTTTGAATGATTTTCTTTTCTGTTTTTTTAATTTTCTTTGAATTCAAGTTCATCCGGACCAGTTTTGTACACATTTATTACATTTTCCTAGAGTAATTTTATGTTTACTTAAATATATGATGAGGTTTTAGTCTTAGTACTAAGAAGATTTGGGTGGTGCCAACCCGTTGAAAATCTTAATATGGGTTTAATCACTAAGAGAGTTTACGGGGCATTAACTAAGCTAGGGTAGTTGGGATTTCATTGACTTGGTAATGACTTTTGAATTGTCGTGTGTGAAACGTTACTAGTTTACTACCACTCTTTACTAACACATCTATCTATAAAACTTTAATCAAAAGATATAAAGTTAATAATTACATAACATTGCTAGTTTACTACCACTCTTTATAAAAGACATCTATCCATAAAACTTTAATCAAAAGACGTAAAGTTATATATATATATATATATATATATATATATATACAAATGGTGATGGCACGCGATGATTCAGAGTTAGAAGTTCAGTGAGAGTCCATTGGCTAATTAAGGGCCCAAGAAACCTTTATCAAGCTCTAAATTTACCATTAAAGTAATTGAGGTAGTTGGGTTCCCTGACTTGGTTCCAACTGGGTTACTAAAATTTATAATTATTATTTAATCTGCTTACCAGAGAATTACTATTTATTGAAACCCAAAGATGTATACCCCAAAGTCTTTCTAATCTAAACAAGAAAATGGTGAAACTCGTGCAATGGTGCTAGTCCTTATCCATTCTCTTTGAAAATTCAAAGAAATAGATTGTTTGGATCCTTACGTTTCCCTACCAGCAATACAGAGGGAATCTCACAGGACATGAGGTGCTGACCTAAAGGACAATTGGGAATGAAATGGATTTGTAATAAAAAAGAGAAACTTCTAAGAAAGAGAACGAAGTGGAACAGATTCAGAAGAACTGTTTGAATGATGGAAATATATTTTAAGCCAACCAGGAAAACAGACATGCTGCACTCTCTTGATTCTGGTGTCGTCTACATAATTCAATTGATTCTGCAAATAAACTTCCACATCAGATACCAGAGAAGCAGAAACAAAAAAACACAAGAAAATTTCAAGACTTGAGATCTGGAGTTAAATTTGTCATCACAGAATTTGAAAATCTGAGAGTTAATTACATTTCTAGGTGGCTGTGTTTGATTTGAGATTTTCATTTGTGGAATTTACTGTGAACACAAAATATTCTCTCTAATGAGCTTATCTCAATAATGTTGGATGATCCAGCTTAATTAATTTTCTGGAACGGCACACTTGTGTTTGAAGAAAAATCTGGATGGACGGACCCAGGCGAGCTCCTATTCCACCAACTTTCCCATGCATATGGTGTGATAAATGCGTTTAATGTTTTTTGTTTTTCTTTATGAAAAATGATAGAAAGATGGGAAGTTGACTGAGTCAGTCAACAATAGGAAGCTAGAATTGAAACCCAAACCAATGATGAATGTTGTACCAACTATCAATTTCTATTAAGGGTGAGAGCCCGGTTCGAATCGTAGGTTGAACCGACTAGGGTCCAACCAAGAGACTTGATACCTGGGTCTAATGCCAATCACTAGATGTTTGTAATCTTGTCTAGGGGTAAGCTAAACCCTAGATGTTGGAAGACAAGAAGAAAGCAATGACCCATTCACCTCTTGGGAATGCAACCTTTTTTGATCACAATGCTCCCGAGATGGGGGATGCTCAAGTGATATTTGTACCCTAGCAAAGCCCTAGAGCCGTATCTATTAGGAAATACGGATTTTGATCAACCTCCACATCCATTCTCCGAAGGGTGTACCTGCCGAATTGTCGGCTATGCACGGTTAGGCTCTGCCATGCACGTTAGGCGGTCATTGCTAAACCCGTTTCAGGTGCAGATAAGACATAAAGGTCAAGTCTTGCACATCATCTGTCAACCGAGGTGAATATCTATACCACCTAGAGGATCCAATGGCCCCAAGAGTCAGGTTTCATTGTAAATTCCCCTCACCTATCATAATTAATGATAATGTTCAGCTAATCCCACTCTGTTTGATGAGCTTTTCAGTTCAGACATTTAAAACTCCTTCCGAGGTAGTGGTGTTTATGAATTTGACTTTCTCTTTCTGTGGCGACTGCCCAACCACCAGGGTTGGCCCACACTCAATTCTCACGGTTATAGATAGGTTCGTAGGCCAAGTTAACACTGTTATCATGGCTCACCTAAGGCTTAGAATTGGGTACAACAAAGAGATAAGGATGTCAAACAGTATAATGTTGGTATTATGGTATAATATTCGTACAGTCTAGAAAATTGGTACTCAAAACCAAAACCATATCATACCATTTTTGTATCTATAATTACAAATCGTTACTGTAAAATACGATTTTATTACAAAAATAGTAGGTGAAAACAATAAAAAGGCAGTATCATACGGTAAATCTAAAACATGTGAGAATATGCCAAGATTTGATTTTTGAAGTCAAATTAATCATCAAAGAACTTCAATTTTTTTAAATCGGAGGAGATCGACATTTCAAGTTCAGGGGATGGCTCCTGTCAGATTAACCTGAGGGAATGTTTTCATTTGTGGAATTTGTTGTAAACACTAAATATTCCTGCTAAGATTATCTCAGTAATGCAGGATGCATGCTCCAGGTTAATTAATTTCTGGCCTGATACATCAGTGCTGAAGAAAAATCTGCATGAATGGACCCATTCCAATTCCACCCAACTTTACTTGATTCCAGTTTTGTGATTGAAAACATTTATGATTTCTACTCTTAAACGTGTTAAATGCGTCAATCTTTTAAAGGTTTTCTTTGTAGAAAACGATAACAAGACTGGAAAAATTGACAAACTCAGTCAACAACAGGAAGCGCCCGATGGAGAGAACACGGATTTAAATCAAAGAAAATCCTTAACTAGTCCAATTTCGAGCTCGCACTTGAACTATGATAATGTTTCTTAAGGTAATTAATACATAATGGACTTTCAGATTATATTTCTTACAGGGCAACTAGCTCTAACAAAAGAACTAGAACCATTCTATATTGGATCAACAGATCTCTAATATTTATTTTGTGGTATCACACTAATGAATCAAATGACACCCTGGCTCAGAATAATTGAGGAGGATACATTACAAAATGAATCCTTGTGTAACTTGTGTTTTATATAAAATTATCCTATATGCTGGTGGCATATATAATTGCAAAATGGATCGTTGTGTTCATCGACATTAATTAATTATTGTGGCCACCCAAAATCCATTATTGAGGAGACAAAATGCTAGGGTGTAGACGGATCAGATTCGGATCTAATAGTGGTAATATCATATCCGCATTTTATTATAATCAGTTAGGATTCGGATAATATACTATTAGTTATCAGACGGATTTTGTTGAATTCGGGTGATAGTCGGATAGTTATTTTCTTAAGTACATTCTTCTAAATTATTATGAATACAAATTGATTACAAGTTTTTGACTATCTATTGACATCTTTGTCATTTTATTTGTGAGGGCTAGGTATGGAATTTAAGAATTTAGCAACGTTGAGATCTTAGTAGGAAATCTAAGGGCTGACTGAACGATTTCAAATCGGACGAACGGGGGTACCGTGAAACCTAGACGCGGCCTTTCAACGTGGGGCAAGCTCTTTTCCCAATCTCTATAATTTTGGTTCCTTTCTTCCCCCCTCTGTTTTTTCTCCTCTTTTTTTTTTCGGAAAAATCATATCTCAAGTAAAAAAGTAATAAAAATAAGAAAATAAATCCAAGTAAGTAATTTAATTGGATAATTTTATCGGACAGATGATAATCTGTAGGAAATGAGTATGAAATATCCGCATCCTATTATTAATAGGACATATTCGAATACCTCTAAACAGATGTGGATGTGAATTCAGAGGTGAATTTTGGTTATCCATTTACACCCCTACAAACCGCCTGCCATCTTATCCATAAGCATAAATAATGCAAATGCTAAAATCTGGGAAATGTTGCAATTTTGAATCATTAGTATAGTTGTAGACAAGGTTTTTAAAACAAGCTAAGAGAATGCATATTTTGGATTGCTTACCTATGCTTCTTGGCCTCCAAGATCTTCAATCATCTTTAAATTGGATGAGTTATAGTTTAGTTTGAATATTTTGAAATTATATTCTTTATTAGTAAGATTTTCTTCAGCTATATTCCTAAGGTGGAAAATGACTTTGCTGATTTTCTTGTTAAGCATACTAGTAAATTCTTCATTGATATAACTTGATGGGGGGGGGGGGGGGTATACCACCTTTGTTTATTGTGGATCCTTCTCGTTTAGACTCTTAACATTTACTCTTTCATTTAATATATATGTTTCTCAGTTTTGGCCAAAAAAAAAAAAAAAAAAAAAAGCAGCTATGAGAATGCATCAACAAGATAGAAGAACGTTGATAATGGGAAGCCTCTCTAAATATTGGCATTTAAGTTTATTTCATCAAAAAGAAATTGTGAAACTTTCTAAATATCAGAGCCAAGTTTCGATCTTGGGACCTGTGGGTTATGGGCCCACCACGCTTCCGCTGCGCCACTCTGATTTGATATTAATATGAAGAGCATTGAATTTATATATAAGGCCCACCACTTGTGTTTTGTTGTTAGTTTCTTTTAGTCACTTACCAAGTACAATAAAAAAACACTTGTAGCTCTTCCTTAGATTGGTCTAGTATTGGTCTATTTCTGAAATTCATCGAATTGTTATAGGCTTTAATGTGGCTCTTTTTAATTTTTGCATCATGGTTTGCTACCTCAACTATCACCATAATCGTATTGTCATGAGGCTCCTGAATTCCAAACATTTCTTCTTCAGTAAAGATTATCTCCTTCATTTTTCTGATCCGCTTCGGGACAGTCTGAGATTCTACAAAATGAACAAACCTTGCATGAGCCTTCTATTTTGCAATTGAGTTCAAGTCATGCTCCCTAGTATTGTCATAATTGGCGACCTTTTTTGTTGAGGTTTTGCACCTTCATGATCTTCGGGTGAAGTATCGGATTGATAGTCTTTCTTTGCCTGCTCTTCTCTTTTCGATCCTCGATTGTTCACCATTTCTTTGTTGACCCCCATTTCTTCTTTGAGCATACCGATCCAAATTAACGTCCTTGATTGATTAGACGTTCAATCTCATTTTTCAAGACTCTACAATTATCTGTATTGTGTCCATTGATCCTTGTGGAATCTACAAAATTTGTTTGGATTTCGTTCCTCCTCTCTCATGACCATTGGTGTTGGCCATCTCAGAAACTTTTGATTTCAAATCTACATCAGAATTTTTTATCTCTTCGAGTTTAGAGGTGTGTATTGATCCGGTCATGAATCATCTTTCCTACTTCTATAATCACTCCTTGAGTAATTTCTATTACTCCTTCGGTCTTTTTGATCAGATTGCAACGTTCCATTTTTTTTTCTCTTAATTACTTCCATTGCTATCAGTTTCTTTCCTGGCTTGCAATATTTCTTTCATATTTGCATACTGATTGCATCGCGACGTTAATTCCGCAATGTTTGCTGATGTGGGAAATGGGGGAGGGCAACCTCTCCCTTCTTAACACCCAAAATCTTCCTGGTCTTTTGTGGCCTCCCCTTTTGGTCTCTCCGGTGTGCTCTGCTCTTCGTTGCTCGGTGGGTTCTTCCCCGGTTTGTTCATGATTAGAAATTCCAATAGGCGATCATCATTCAAACCTCTAAACATCGACTCAAAATCCACTATTTCATTTAGGTTCTTGATTTGAATTAACTTCTGATTGAATCTCTTCATGTAGCTACGAACCGACTCTCCTGGACTCCGGCAGATTGCTACTAAATTGTCCATCGTTTTGTTACTTTTCATGCTACTTTGGAAATGTAATAGAAAGATTCTAGTTAGATCTTTGAAGTTTCCAATTGAATTTGGCTTTAGACTGAAGAACCAAGTCATTACAGATCCTTTTAATGAATAAGGGAATGACAAACATTTCAAAGCTTCCAATTCTTCAATTAACATCATGACTCAGTTGAACTGAGTTAGATGTTCTAGCGGATCATTACTCTTGTTGTACATTGTGAACAATGGAAGCTTGAAATTGTGAGGTAACTGAGTCTTCATTATCTCATTCAAAATGGATTTCGATCTATGGATTCTTCCATATTTTTCTTGTTTTTCCTTGTTCGCCATTTGTTGGATCTCATCATCAAGAATCCGAAATCTTTTACTGATTTTGGATCCACAAACTTCAGAATAGCTACCAACTGATTTTTTCTTCTTCTCTTTTTGATCTCTTTTGCTTCCAAGAATTCTACATTTTCCGCTTTGGCTTGGTTGATCTCTTCTATCTTCTCCAGTTGAGATTTGATCTTCTAATTTGAAAGGAAGTGGATTGAAATCCATATATAAACTTTCTCCACGGCCTTCTTTGATTATATTTGAAATCTTCGGATGTTATCTCGACTCTTGCTTCCGAGGATTTTGGTTAAAAACTGTATCAAATCGGGAAAGAGGAGTTTTGTATTCAGCTGGCAGTGTTGGTACAGGAATTCTGGTTGATTTGGAATTCCAATTTGTTGGATGTATGATCTCATCAGGTTTTGTGTCTCCAAAATCTGGTGTTGCATAGTTCCCATCTAAGTCAAGATTTGATGTGGATCAAATCCAGGTTGCGATGTTGTTGTAGGAGCCTCTAACGCTTGTCTCCTGTGTCAATTATGAACTTCTAGGAGATGAGGCAAACAATCTCCAAGGACCTTTTCCTTTTGACAGGTCAAAATTGTCGGAGTTGGCAGTAGTAATGCTACTTCCTTCGTCTTCCTCTTTGGATTTTTTCTTCTTAACTCTCTTTGGCTGGTTTCTACCATTTTGTTTACTGGCATCTCCAACTGTTGCTTAGGCGACTGTGTCATAGCTATTTGTTTTGAATTATTTCCACAGATGAAGCCAAATTTTGGTGCAAAATTTGTCGAAGCTATGAACCATAAATCACACCAAACTAACCAGATCTGGCTCAATCTGGACTTGAATCCACTCTCACCTGCAAGGTTGACGAAGAACAATTAGAAACGGAACCGATCAGTTGGATTGGTTCTCTTTCTCCGACAATTAAGTCAGTGAATGTGGAAGGATTAGGATTGCAGAGCTCTAAAGAGCTCAGGAATGTTTGAATGCTTAAAGGCGGGAACATACAAGTAGTTTTTTTTATTGAACTAGAGTGTGTTACCTTATATTTACGCTTCATCCCTATTTGTAGATTCTTTTTCTGACTTAATCTTCTTTGAGTCGTTGATTGAGTGTTGTATGAATCGATGGTTAGGTTACATCCTTGCATGGCTTACGAGTTGACCCCATATCCGATTAAAAGCATTGGTTAGGACTATCTACTCAACGTGAACTAGGTCTTGGGTAATTTATTCACAATAGAGAGCCTTCGAGTATCATTTGCATGCTAAATCGTCTCAAGTTTAGAGCCACAAATCTAACAAGTCTCGGTTACCATAATTCAATAGTAAAACAATTTACAGTTGACTGCAATTTACTATAAGAGGAAGCATGCACTAATAATAAGTTGAACAATGCAAAGTACTTCTTTAGTACCAATGCCCATAAGCTCTCTGGATCATTAATCAACCGCCAAGCCTGAAATGCCAAAAATGCTTGGTTGAGATCCCCAAAATCCCTAAAATTCATCCCCCTTCTTTTTGATACAACACAAGCAGTCCCACTTCATCCACTAGACCCCTTTTGCCACACCCCACGCGTCCGGTATTGGTCTC
Organism: Hakea prostrata; assembly: GCF_041222555.1. Taxonomy (NCBI): domain Eukaryota; kingdom Viridiplantae; phylum Streptophyta; class Magnoliopsida; order Proteales; family Proteaceae; genus Hakea; species Hakea prostrata. Next base: position 49,977,881 of record NC_142604.1, on the reverse strand, counting down.
GCCCAACAACCCGTGGGTGCGATCCTTCATAGGATCCATGGTTTAACATCAATAATAATAAACGTAAGCAATAATACTCAAGAGCAAAAGTAAATTCAAATAATTCAAATGAAAGGTAAAACAGGAGTCCAAATACTCCATGGATTAATCAAAGAAAAGAATCAAAGTAATATGTTCCAAAATTGATCGAGTTCAACAAAAGAAAATGTTAAACTAATTCCGTTTTATCCTTTTAGCTCTCTCCTGAGCGAGGGTCTTCTCTTCTAATCTAGCAATGAAGGGAGCCATCCAACTCTCCTCCACTGACTTCTCGAAATGTCTAGCTATCTATCTCCTTTTGTCATCAATGGGTTCTATAAGCATACTCCAAGCATTTGCACAGGAGGCTTCATGACATATATCTCCATCTCCCACTAGCGCCTCCACAACTTCTTCATAGGAGTTGCTATAGTCATACGGAACTTCTCTTGATACAAAATACCCATCTGTATACAATGCAACATAAAAAAATAATTGAGTTTTGATGAACTCAGTAAGGAAAACACATTTCACATACATATCTGCAATATTCTAGGGTAAGCACATATATAAAGAATGATATGCAGATATATGGATGTGGCTATAAATCTAACTATGCAAATCTCTATATGGCAGACATGTTTTAAGATATAACACTAGTCATCCTTTGGGAAGGTCTAGTCACTCTGATCCCTTATGGATTGGTTACCAATGTTGGGATCCCGGGTAGAGGGGTTTAGTCCTCGTCAATCAACCATGGTTGGGGTTTAGGTCCACACTCTCTCATCATGACCATTGGCATGAGTATTAGTGCATGTCGGGGTTTCTAATCTAATGCAAGGTCATACAGTAACATACTACATGTAGTTCAGATATTTCCCCTATAGTCACCAATCAACTCGATTCAGTATCATTCTCTACCTAGGAATGAGAACCCTCATAGACTAACTACCACTGTTGGACTCCATTCCCTAACCCTATGCTCATCCACATATTGTTGGGGTGGATGCTCTTATGACCCTTCATGACTCCCTGCCACCCCTTGGATGTCCATGAGCCCAAACGCTAACATATGCAACCCTAGCAATGCATGATCAACAGTGGACCACTTAATTTCTACACGGAGTGGCTACCATTGTAGGATGAGACAGAGTCACGTCACTATCATCACTGGTCATTCGGCTTCAATACCCCTATCCAAAGGGTAGTAGCATGTGTGGGTGCCTAACCATGCAATCTAGACTCCCTAGGTATGTCATCCAACAATCACGATAGTGTTGGGGGCATCAGTAAGCAGTGTCCCATACCATAGCCCCTGATATCCTAGGCAATGGATCCCAAGCAATGGATACCCTCCACCATAGTTATAACACCTCATAACTCATCATTTCATATTCAGTCATTCAATATCATAAAGTAATTGAAATACATCTAAACTTGATCCACATTATATATTCAACTACAAATCATTAAATCATACTATTACAGCAAGTTATAAGAACAATAATACATGTAAGTAATCAAATAGTTCATCATAGAGCATATCACCACTATATATATATATATATATATATATATATATATATATATATATATAAATATATATATATATATATATATATATATATATATATATATATATATATATATATAAGTGTGTCCTCACCTATAGATATGTAAAAACTATTGTAATTGCAATTGAACCTCAAAATTAGAAAGTCCAGAGAACCTCAGAGATTACCTAGAATAGAGTTGTAAAAATACATTCAAGACAAGAACCAAAACGGAGCATCAACTAGATTGACTGAGGTTCTCTGGACCCAGCCAGTTGCTTGGGGCGGTTGGTTGGCCAAACGACCACCCCTATTCCAGACTACTTCCAAGTCCAAAATTCTGACTTTTGATCACCCAATTTTAATCCGATTTTGGGATGATCTAAGTCTAAATTTTGTCCTTAAGAAGCCTACAACACATGCACAAACCAAAATCCTAAAATTCTAATGATTCAATATTCACATTATTAATAAATATTCACTCTATAGGGGGTTTGATTAACAAATTAGATAACTTAGTGGGTGACACTAAAAATTTTACAAAAAAATCTCATCTTTATACATCTAGACTAGCAAATCACATCCTTTTTTCCCATTTACATTTTTTACTTGTAAATTTATTGATGATATCTTTATGTTTTGGAGCATGACAAACTCTATGCGATTATGAAACTCAAGCCATGATGGTTGCACATATCATTCTTGACAAACTCCTGTTTTTTTTGTTTGGTAAAATTGTTGACAAACCTGTTACAAAATTACATTTTAACATCTTAGATGGTACATTATTCAGTCTTGTGATACCATTCTCATCTCTCTTTTTCTTTTTCTTTTTTCTTCCCCTTTTTTTTCTCTCTCCTTTTGATGGATGGTAACCAACCACATCATTCAAAATGAACAAAATCTAAATTTTCTAGATAACATTAGGGTTTTAAATTAATCTTCAATACTTCTTCTCATTTCAGTCCTTGCTGGTGAGTTAGGTGTAGAAATTGGAGGGAAGGAGCCAAGGTGCACAATCTGGTAGAGTTTACATAATCTTGAGGTCCATGAGCTACTAATCCAGGGATTATTAATCCAAGAAACCTAAGCATTCTCAGAGTCAAACCTTCTGCATAATCTGGTCCCTTCACGAACGGAATAATGAAGCCTCTAATCAGCTCCCACATTGCATTGATGTGAGTGGGAATTGCATCCCTTATTGAGAAGTAATTCTTGTTTGGTTCCTCTTTTACAATCTGTCAAGAAAAACAAGATGATTTGTTAGAGCGAATACCAAGAAATCACGAATAAAAATAAAAGAAAAATGAAAGAACACAAAGATCTAACGTAATCACACCAATGTGGTGTGCTACATTCATGAGCAAGAAGAAGAAATGTCCACCATATAGAAGAAGAATGGAGATCTCTCAACCAATCACCAGCATTACAAAAACTCTCACCCATAATCCTAAATAAACGAACTTATGAGGTACATAATTATAGATTTTAATCGAGTAAATGGGTTGATCCATCGACCCAAACCGTTTAATTACTTCCATCACAGATCTCTCATCGGGTCATTCAAGTCACCTACCAAAATATTATGGTGCAGGTCCATCATTGAAATGGAGTACAAGAATTCATGTCACAACATAATATGGAGGGGGGGGGGGAGAGAGAGAGAGACTTACTTTTCCTTCATACAAGCTGTTGTGGTAGAAGCAAGTTCCAAAGTGCTTAAACAAGAGGGTAGAATCATCATAGGGCAACCTTGGAACAATGTCATTACAGTACACATATCTCAAATATTTAACACCGTGAACCTTGAATCGTTTATCCATGTATTCTCCAAGCCTCTGATCACCTACTCTAGGTTGCCCAAATGTATAAATGCCTTCCAACTTCTCCAGTAACCATGTTTCATCATGTAGAGACAACACCAACGGGAAGAGAATAGCTAGAGCACCACCCAAACTATGCCCAGTAACAATTGACTTTGCCTGTTCGTTCTTCCTCAGCAAGTCTTTCAGCATTTCCCTAATTGAATAATAAGCCACAGAAGGTTTTTTCTCTCCCTGTGTTAACTCCTTTGGCCATCCCAGTTTTTTCTGTAGCCCAAGAGCTTTCATGAACCCACCATGGACCTTTCCTACATCTTTGAGCTCATACCAGGATATGTCAATATCTGTAATCCAATCATCAGCATTGAAAGGTTCAGTTCCTCTGAATGCCACCATAATAATGTCTGGGTTTGTCTCTTTATCTTGGAAGATGAAGGCCTGTGTTGTCTCTTTATCTTCATAATCTGCATGCAACATTTAATGTAATATATAATTAGCTGATTTCAGTGCAACAACGGAAGAGAAATCTGGAATGCTTGAGTTTGCTTCTTACCATTCCAGAAATTATAGAAGCCCAAGAATTTCATCTGCAACAAAACAGAATATTCAGTTACTAAAGAAAACTCGAAAGAAAACCCATTGAATTTGTCATGAAGGAAAAAAAAAATTTAGTACCTTCCAGTGATTTGTGACAACATTTTGTATAAAAGCTTCATTCTCATAGACTATTTTAGAGGCCATCATCGAGAGTGCTCCACAATATCTGCTATCTCCATGTTTGATGCTCTGGTCTAAATCCAGTCTTGTATCCAGATTTCCAATATATGATGTGAAAGTAGCAGAAGATTTTTCAGGAGGCATCACAACATTTCCTACACACCATCAACCCACATGAATTCTTAGTAATCGAAATTAAGAATAATTTTTTTGGATAAATAAATAATTTATTGCCAAAAAGAAGGACGACTAGGGGTTGGTGGTTGTAGATGGGAGAGGTACAACTGGGAACCACAGGGCCGAGCCCAACGGAGGCCAAGAGGAGGTCTGAGAAAAAGCCTAAATTATAGCAGGCCCTAATGGCCAATAACAACACCGAGGTAGAGCCAAGCACAAACTATTTTTTTCCCATTTCTTGATTTATTTTTCATTGAAGACGGGAACTCAACAAGACAGTCATCATCGTGGGAGTGGCACCCTTTTGTCAAACGTGAACTTCTTCAGCTTTCACAAAAGATGGAGAAGGGGTCTCCTTGTCAGAAGAGCACCCCCGGCTCACTTGCAATCACCGATATGGAGGCTAGGTTAGGCTCAAAGGGAAGGAGGGGGAAGAATCCCAGAGGAGATTGAGCCAGAGTTGAGAGGGACAGAAGAGATGAGAGACAGACTAGAATTAGAAGGGGGCCAAGAAAGGGAGGGTAAAGATGGAATCCCAGATGGGATAGGCCCAACAAAAGGGTTAGGAGATAACTCGGCTCAGTAGAGATAGAAAGGAGGGGAGGGATAGGCCCATAAAATCAACAAAAATTAATAACTCAAAGGTGCGATATTTCGGCGAGATTCGCCAGTTCGTCCTTTGGTGAAATCTAGCGAATTGGCGAATTTCACCGATTGTTCGCCACATTTCCAGGAGGTGCAGATGCAGTCTCTGGTGGAGTTTGACATTTTCAAAGGTGCCGTGCAGGGTGCAATCGTCAAGTTTGGGATGGAAGGGTTTGTGAGGTTTGGGGAGAGGTCTGAAAGAACTAACTAGCGAAAAGAAGAGGATGAGGCAGCAGCAACCATGATTCCAGTGAAGATTCCGGCTATTTTTGTGAAGTATCAGCGATTTTCGCTTGTATTTCTTTAGTTCGCATGAATCTATGCAATAAGTTGATTTTGCCCCCATTTTCGTTTTGCTCAACTGAATTGGGCAAGATTTCGCCAAATTTCATCTATATGTTTTACTTTGAATAACTCTTGGTGACCTAATTAAAACCATAAACTGTTGAGCAAGTAAGGGAAGTGGCTCAATAACTAGAACAATTTCAATATTCAAAATTTCTATATGATGAGAAAAATACAAGTCTTTCCGGGGTTGAGCCGGGTGGGGCATGGCGTGGCTAGAGGATTGACCAGGCAATCAACGGCGCGCGCCTAGAGCGCAGAAGCGGCGAAGGGGGGGGGACAGATACCTCTCGGGAGCCAAGGATTGAAAGAGGAAAAAGTCACAATATCAGCACACGCAATGACAGAGAGCATATGTTTGGTATGTTAGGTATAAAATAAGGTCAAGCAGTCGAGAACATATACTAATTTTAAAAACTATTTCATCCTTGGGAATTTTGCTGTGCTGTGCATTGAAGTTTTTCTTTGATTTCATGATGATACCTTTCGTAGGTTTAGGATGGTGTGAATAAATTTCTAGCTCATCCACTAGACTTTGCAGTTACTCCATAATATGGATTAATGGGTTCTTGACTATATTATTACCATTCCATGCAGCTAATTAAACTGTTTAAACCAAAGTTTAAACAGTAAAAATAATAATTCAGTTAATAATCAGTTTGCTTCTTGAGAGACATCTGAATCAGTTGGGCTCACTAGTTCATATTTGATCTGCTTAAGGGCTCAAACTGATTTTGAATGGTTTCAGGTGAAGATAAGGAAGTTTGAAGACAAACCTGTAATGAGGTTGAAGATAAGCTTGATGAAACCACCATTACATAAAAGAAGGTTCAGCCACTGATCATGCACTGAACCAAACCAGGACATGGGTTTTGCTGAGATGAGAAGAATCTTTTGTATGAATACGGATACAAAGATGACCAACCGGTAGTGATGATCGGCCACCTTCTTGCTGTTCCCATGAAGTTCTATAAATTGTCTTTTCTCTAAGTCACTGGTAAATGAGAGATGGAACAGATCCATAAAACTTACTTTCTGTGGCTTCAGGATAAGAAAGTTTTCATAGAATTTCTCATTGCAGTTGCAAGCCATGGGTAGAGAGAGAGAGAGAGAGAGAGAGAGAATAAGACAGAGGAAGAGGAGGAAGAGACTGGTTCAGGCTTCAAAGTCTCAAACTCTACACACCCAAGGATACATGAAGACATGACTTGTATTTAAATGCGTAGTTCATATAACTTACTGCCCCAGGGCGTAAGAGAGATTAATGAAATGCTTAATTATCTCGGTAACGACCATTTCATTTGGTTTCTATTTATAAAATTCTATGGTCTTCCCTGGATCAAGATAACATACGAATCTAAAACGTTAAAAACTTAAAAATTAGTCAGAACTCAAGAAACCCATTTAGACTTTACACTTTTCTGATTTAAAATTAAACTTAATTAACTGTTCAGACCAGTAACTGTGGGTGTAATAAATTGATTACGAATCATAAAACAGGCAGCTCGGGTATCATTGACTTGGTGATGACTTTCAGGTTGTTAAAGTGTGAAACATTACTATAATTATTCACTTAAAACTTCCATAATTAGAACCATAATTAAACAGACCTGAGTTCATACTTTAGATGTATAATATTTCGATGATTTCAAGATCTTTAAAATGCTTAATTATATACCACATTGATGGACTTATGATTTTGAACCTGAAATTCAAGAGAGTTCTTTGGCCTTACATATCAGACTGTTCTTAATTAACTAAGAAAATGGTAATGTACATGGTGTCAAGGAACAACATATCGCTGAAAATCGGCTAAATTTCTCCGATTTTTTGGTAGTTTTGTTGAAGGGCGATACAAAAGGGGATCGAAATCGAAGTTCCTAGATGTCGCCGATTTTCCGGTGAAACCAGCAAAAATGGTCGAAATCTTGCTAGATTTCTGTCTTTTCCTTCAAATCTCTTAGTTGGATAGTTGGATCAAATGTTTAGTTGAAGGAGAAGAAGAAGAAGGAAGAAAGAAAGAAAGAGAAAGAAACAAAAGAGAACCAGTAACAGCAGCAGTGCTAAAGCAGCAGCACCACCGCATATACCACCACCACCACACGCACGCTGCAACTTGCCACTTGCCTCAATCTTTAGAGACGGTGAGTGTTTGATGAAATGGGTGAGAGAAAGAGGGAGACACTATACAGCGTTGGATTAAGCTTTGTTTTTTTGTGATTGAATGGAACTATCGAGAATAGGGCATGGGGACTGAGGAGTCTTGGCTCTGAAGTTATCATCAATTCAGCGATATTCAGCAAAATTTTGTTGGGTAGCGAACCGGCGATACACAACGAAATTTCACACCTTTCATGATGGTAGGGATAAAGTAGAATGACCATTTTATCCCTGTATGACTTATGTACGGTTTATGTATAATATAAGTCTGTCTTTGTTAATAAGAGACGTTTCATTTGCAATCTATCTGTTCCACATGGAACCTTCGTCAAGCTTTTAATTTACCATCAAGTTTAACAAACTCCACCTGGGTTTTTGTTCAAAGCATAAATCAACTGAGGTAGTTGATGTTCATAGACTTGGTTCCATTTGGGCTATTATGGGGACTGAAAGCATGAAGCTGTAATAGGGTATCCAAAGATTATTGTTAATATTCGAATTATTATTATGTTTTTATTATTAATTAATAAAGTGACCAAACACATGCAAGAAAGAGGTAAAGTTAAGAGAAAAAGAATGGAATGGGTGACTCATTTATTGTCCAAACAAATTCACTCTCATGCAATACAAGAAAAAGTTCATGAAGGAATGGAGTAAAGGGATTTAGAATTGAGTGTTCTCCCTCCCATACAATATAAGAAATTTCAAGAAAAAAGAATAGAATGAGACATGCAAAAATACTACTTTCTTCATACGTAAAGAACTAAATATATTATTCTCGAAAAAAATAAATAAATAAAGAACTAAATATATGTACAAGAAGTTTTACTTAAACAAAAATATATGCAAGGACACAAATTTAGAGGTTTTCAGGGTAAATCGAAGAAAATTTGCTCTGATACCATATAAATATATCTAATTAAAATTAAAAAAAACTTCCTTGACAAAAGAAAAAAACAAGAGATAATATTGCTATTATAATCATTACTTTGAGGAATTTATTACAAGCACAAATGGGAACAAAGCCAGTCCAGGTTAGTCACCTGGCTAGCACACCTATATTGAAAAGAAAGAAAAAATCTGAAAAGACCCAGGCGACAAAGATGGGTTATATTCCCAGACAACAATTAGATATTTAGAATTGTCTTATCGGATTAGATGATAATGTGGATTGATCTATATTTTATTAATAATATAATTATTATTTCGGCAAACCAAGGAAGAAATAGGTTTTCTTGCAAAGAAAGCATGGAAGAGAAAAGAGAAGAGAACTGGATGATGTTTTATTATACTAAATTAATTAAACTAAGTTTCATTAATCAATAATTTGATAAAGTTAATTACCATGAAAATATGTGAATTAATCATTGTAAACATCTGAACTGTGACAAGTTGTTTAATTAGTCAAACGTTCTTAATGAATATAGATTAACCCAACTGTCACTATACATTTAAATGTTTTTGTTCATGCATGCAGATTAGATCTAGCTGTCCCTGATGTCCAGTTTATAAGTTAATGTCTTCCAAGCTCAAGTTTAAGAACTTGATTAATTATATATTATTTATAAATTTGTCTCGAGAATAAATATATATAACTATGTTCGAAGAAGAATATACAAGCAAAATACACTCACAATAGTAATAAATTTACTATAATGTGACAAAATTGTCTAGTTACATTTATCCAGACAAAAAAAAAAAAATTATACTAGTTTATGAAAACTTCAGCACTTTCACACCTAACAAATTACTATCATTTTCTTGCATTGCTTTTTAGATTTTGTCATAGAGACAGTATTCAAAAGAATCAAAACCCGTTCCAATTGTAATTGTTGACAAACTTTAAGTATACAACCCATATAATACAAAACATGCACAAACCCAAGACAAAGGTTATTAATTAGGTTTCCTAAAATTTGATAAACTATAATTATTGGCACATCATTTACTATTTCAAGAAAATATCTTATGCCTGGAAATTTATCGTGGCTTGTAATTTTCCTCTGATTTCATGATGACATCTTTTTCATTCTTATCTTCTAAGTTTAGTTTGGTGGGAAGAAATTCCTAGCTCATCTCTAGACTTTGCAGTTACTTCATGATGGATTAGGTGAAGTAGAACAGATTAAAGAAAGATCTTTAAGCAGTTTTGTTCTTCGATCTACAACATTGCTCTTGCAACCAGGCCATGCAGCTAATTGATCCGGTTTCAACCAAAGCTTAAATAGTAAAGTAATTCGATTATGATTATGAGTTTGGCTCTTGAAGAACATCAAAAACCAGTTTGTTTAACTATTTCATTTTTTATCTGCCCAAGAGCTCAACCTGAGTGTGAATTGTTTCAGGTGAAAATAAGGAAGTGAGAAGACAAAGACAAACCTGTAATGAGATTGAAGATGAGCTTGATGAAGCCACCATTACACAAAAGAAGGTTTAGCCACTGTTCATACACAGAACCAACCCAAGACATGGGCTTTGCTGAGAGGAGAAGAATCTTTTGTATGAGGACAGTTCCAAAGGTGACCTGTCGCCTGCGTTGATCAGCTTCGTTCTTGCCTTTCCGGGGAGTTTTTATAAATTTTCTTTTCTCCAAGTCCCTGGATAATAATAGATGGAATAGATCCCTAAAACTTGCTTCCTTAGGTTTCACTAGGAAATAGTTCTCACAGAATCCCTCATCGCAATGGCTAGCATCCATGGCGAGAGAGAGAGAGGCAGAATTGTAAAAGGAAGGAGAGAACTTGGAAGTCTCAAACTCTAGTTAGGCAGGGGATACATGAAGAAAGGAGGCGTGCTCTTATTTAAATGTGTTAAGTGTGAACTATGAGGTTCACAAGTCCAAGAAGCCCCCATTATCAGTTTACACTTTATATTTTGAAATCAATTCAATTTACTTTTTTGACACTTTAATATGATTTTTTTAAAAACTTTCTTGGAATTCGAGTTCATCCGGACCAGTATTGCACACCTCCATTACCTCTTTCTGGACTTAGTTTTATATTTGTTTAAATATACAATGAGGCTTCAGCCTTAGTTCTAAGAAGATTTGGATGGTGCCAACTCATTGAAAATCTTAATATGGCTTAATCACTAAGGAAGTTTAAGGCATTAACTAGCTAGGGTAGTTGGGATTTCATTGACTTGGTAACAATGTGAGAAAGTTCGCTGGGCATTGCCGGTTCTCTGGGTAGTGAACAGGGCTATATGGCAAAATCTCGCCGAAATATCAGCGAGATTTTGCCCACGTTTCGGTAGATTTCGCCCCCAATTTCAGGGGGGGGGTATTTTTGATCATTTGGGCTGAAACTTGGTGTCTACCCTAGTTTGATGTCAATAAACACAGTGGAATGATTAGTTTTGCCTAAAAACTCACCCAAATTGGTATTCTCGATCAGTTACCTCTCAGATGAAAAACTCCAGAAAACACTCAGACTGTTTGAAATCTCGCTTGATGGTCGCGAACAATGCTATAACCGTCAATAATGAAGTGAGACCTAAGGTTTTATGTCAAAGATTGAACGAAAATATGGTAAAATTGCCAAAAACTAGGAGAGAGAAGCTCTGAGGGAGGTTTGGGGAAGAGAGAATCCAAATAAATAATGAGGATAATTCGCTGAAATTCGGCGAACTACCATAAATCGCCGAATTTCTCGAAAATTTCGGCGATAAATCTCTAGTTGGCGGTTCGGTCTCGATTTCAGTTTGCCATGAACCGAAACCACCGAAATTCAGCGATATTTTGCCGAATTTTGGCGATATTGCGTACCATGCTTGGTAATGACTGGTAATGACTTTTAGATTGTCGTGTGTGAAACGTTACTAGTTTACTACCACTCTTTACCTTAGATTTCTATCCATAAAACTTTAATCAAAAAGCCCGAAAGTTAAAAATTATATATATATATGGTGATGGGCACGCGATGATTCAGAGTTTTGAAGTTCAGTGAGAGTCCATTGGCTAATTAAGGGCCCATGGAACCTTTATCAAGCTCTAAATTTACCATTAATGTAATTGGGGTAGGTGGGTTTAAAGAAAACTGATGGAATGAAGCTAGTCCTTATCTATTATAAAGGCCAGTCAACTCTCTTTGAAAATTCAAAGAAATAGAATGTTTGGATTAACACCACTATAGCATTGCCCTACGTTTCCCTACCAGCAATACAGTGGGAATCTCACAAGACATGGGGTGCTGAACTAAAGTAGAAAAGGGAATGAAATGGATTTGTAATAACAGAAACTTCTAAGAAAGAGAATGAAGTGGAACAGATAGAGAAGAAAGAGTGAAATACACATGGGGTTTAAATGATGGGAATATATTTTAAGCCAAACAGGAAAACAGACATGCTGCATTCTGTTGATTCTGGTGTGGTCTACATAATTCAATAGATTCTGCAAACAAACTTCCACATCAGATACCAGAGAAGCAGAAGCAAAAACCACAAGAATATTTCAAGACTTGAGGTCTGGAGTCAAATTTGTCATCACAGAATTTGAAAATCTGAGAGTTAATTACATTTCTGGGTAGCTTTGTTTGATTTGAGATTTTCATTTTTGGAATTTACTGTGAACACAAAATATTCCTGCTAATGAGCTTATCTCACTTGTGTTTGAAGAAAAATCTGGATGGACGGACCCAGGCTAGCCCCCCATTCCACCAACTTTCCTATGCATATGGTGTGATAAATGCGTCAAATGTTTCAAGGTTTTCATTATGAAAATGACAGAAAGACTGGGAAGTTGACTAAGTCAGTCAACAACAGGAAGCTAGAATTGAAACCCAAACCAATGGTGAATGTTGTACCAACTATCAATTTCTGCCAAGGGTGAGAGCCCGGTCCTAATCAGAGGTCGAACCGACTAGGGTCCAACCGGGAGGCTTGACTCCAAGAAAACACCTGGGTCTAAGGTCAATCGCTAGATGTTTGTAATGTTGTCTAGGGGCTAAACCCTAGACCTTGGGAGACAGGAGGAAAGCAATGACCCAAAAACCTCCCGAGAATGCGACTATTTTTTACCAAAGTGCTCGTGAGATGGGGGATGCTCAAGTGATATATGTACCTTAGACCTAGAGTTGTATCTATCAAGAACACATTTTGACCAACCTCTACATCCTTCTCCAAGGAGAAACCTCCCGATCCTGTATGGTTCATGAGGATGAGCTTTGTCATGTTTTTAAAGGCCGTCTGATTATATATTTATGGGGGAGCAATTAGCACTTTAATTCTCAAATATTCCTTTTGTATATTCAAACGGCTGGTCAATGATTTATATTTTCGCTGTTTACATTTTTTCAGGTGCAGATGCGGGGGCGGGGCCGCCGGCGGCCCCCCGCCCCCCGCCCCGCGCGGGCGCCCCCCCCCCCCCCCCCCCCCCCCCCCCCGCCCGGGGGGTGGGGCCCGCCCCGGCGCGCTGGCTGGGCCGCCCTTATAATAATACATGGCCCAGGCCATAAAGGTCTACTCTTGCACATCACCTATCAACCGAAGTGAAGATCTGCGCCAACTAGACGCTCCAGCGGGCCCCAAGATTTAGGTTTCATTGTAAATTCCTCTCACCTACTATAGTTAACATTAATGTTCATTTAATCTCACTATGTCTTATGAGCTTTTCAGTTTGGACATTTAAAGCTCCTCCTGGGGTGGTAGTGTTTATGGATCTGACTTGTTCTTCTTGAGGTGACTGCCCGACTAGGGTTGGGCCCCACTCACTTTTCATTGTTGTAGATAGGTTCTTGGGCCAAGTTAGCACGATTATCATGGTTCACCCTAGGCTCAAATTTGGGCACAACAAATAGACAAAGATGTCAAACGGTACAATGTTGGTAATATGGTATACTATCCATATGGTCTAAATTCTACCCAAAATAAAAAAAATTTCATAAGGTCTAAAAATTGGTACTCTCAAGTCAAAATCAAAACCATATCGTATGTACAATTTTTGTATGTACATTTGCAAACCGTTGCCATAAAGTATGATTTTAAATGGTAGGTGAAAACAATACGAATGCAGTATTATAGGATTTTGCTTGGGAGCAATGCCTACGTGACACTGCTTCAAGCAGCCAACGGTTGGATTTTAATTTTGTTGCATGGATTAAATCTCTACTATCCATTAGGACCATGTGTATTAAACACCAATTTAAGTGAGAATAAACTGTTTTTATTTCAAACAAACTGAACCATGAAAGGTTCAACTCAAACCAAACCAACCAAATTAAGGGAGATAGTCCTCCACTGTTCAAGTTCTAATCTTCGCTGTATAACATATTGCTCGTTTTCACCGGTAACGGAGGTTTCAGCCGCCGGCATATATCGCCTGGGTTTTCCGGGGTCGATTGAAAGATGGGTTTGGTGGCACTGATGGTGTCTCACTCTGGGTCTTCCGTATGATTCAGTCTTGGTGGTGGTGGTGGTGGTGGAGGTGGCGGCAGCACCGGTGGCTGAAAACTCATGAATCGCCATCTCTCATCTTCGCCGGAAACCCATGAAAACTCTCGCCTGAGATATGGGTACGAGCTGCAACTCCTCCACAAACGACCCACGTTCGTACTTGTCGTCCTCACAGCATCGTAGATCCTTGGATCTGAAGAATATTCAAACCATTGAGGTCTGGGAGTTGTTGATTGAATTGGGTTCTCTGTAATCTCTTCTGCCATGTAAGCAAAGACAACATTAACTTCCTCCAAACTAGAGCAAGAAGAAGATAAAACCAAGTCATTATCATTTCTTCTTTTGAGAAACCCACAAGCAACAGTAAAGAGAACAAGCAAAAGATTGAGTGAATCCCAATTACGTTTCACAGAACTGGGTTTCAAAGTCTGAGAATCTGAATATGAATGTGAATCATCTCTCTCCATGTCAACTACCTCAACCACTGTGAATGCTGCTGCTGTGGAGATGATTGAAGATATTAAATACCAAAACTGATACCTTTATTGCAAGATTCCGAGCAGGTTTGAAGCTTGAGAAGATGAATTCCATCAAGGAAAAGCAAATTAACCAGAAGCCCAATGTGGGAAATTAAATTTCTTTTATTGTTTATTTGTTTGTGGATTGATTTTTCATTCCCCCAATCTGCGCACATCTTCAGCGTCAAGCTACCACCAATCTGAGGAATATGTTATACAGCGAAGATGAGAAACGTGAACAGTGGAGGACAATCTCCATTAATTCGGTTGGTTTGGTTCGAGTTGAACCTCAGATAGTTCTGTTCATTTGAAACAAAATGGGTTTATTCTCACTTAAGTTGGTAATTAATGCACATGATCATAATGGACTGTGGAGATTTAATCTACACAATAAAATTAAAATCCAACCGTTAGTTAGCTGCTCCCAAGTAAAATCAAATTTTATATGATAAATCTAAAACATGTGAGAATATGGCTAGATTTGATTTTTTGAAGAATTAATCATCACAGAATTTCAAATCCGAGGGTTACATTTCTAGGTGGCTCTGTCAGATTGAGATTTTCATTATTTGTGGAATTTGTTGTAAACACAAAATATTCCTGCTGAGCTTATCTCAATAATGCTGGATGGTGAAGGTTAACTAATTTGCTGGCCTGACACACCCATGCTGAAGAAAAATCTGCATCACAAATATGCTACAAATCAAGTGAAACAACCCAACTTTAGTTGATTCCATTGTTGTGATTGAAAACATTTCTGATTTCTACTTTTAATCGTGTTAAATGGGTCAATCTTTTAAAGGTTTTCTCTGTGGAAAAGTAAAACGATAACAAAACAAGAAAAATTGACTAACTCAGTCAACAACAGCAAGCAAGAATTGAAACGCCAACCGATGGAAAGAACACAGATTTAAATCAAAGAAGGGGATTGCTCTTTAACCCCGGCCGGTTCATAAGTAAATCCTTAACTAGTACAATTATTTCCAGCTCGCACTTGAACTATGATAATGTTTCTTAAAGATAATTAATACCTACTGGACCTTCGGATCACATTTCTTATTGGGCAACTAGCTATAACAAAAGAACTAGAACCAATTCTAGATTAGATCAGCAGGTCTCAAATATTTATTCTGTGGCCCTCTGCCCAATGCATCCTTGATGCTGGTGGCATATACATTGTTGGTAATACTCCAAAAATAGTTTAATTCAATTAATTGATGGGAAAATATTCCTTACCTGGATTCGCTTTCCCTTTTATGAAGTATTCGCAGCGGAAGTAAATCTGGATCCACGTTCTTGTTCCACCTCCAAAGCTCTACCGGGGTGATTCCACAATCACAAGGAAAGGGAAGTATATCCACAACCCAAATGCCTATGGAATAAAAGATGGAAGAAAATCTAAAGGGCCTGTTTGGTTACATGAATCCAGAGATTTCAAATCTCCAGATTCATGAATCTGAGAATTATACCCGTTTGGTTGTAAAAATCTCTAGATTCATGAAATCTAGAGATTCACCTTTTTACACTAAAAATGTGAATCTGTAGATTTATGGGTAAGGGGTGAAATCCAGAGATTTTAGAAAAGCTATACATTTGCACATTCACAAAAATCACGTCGATAAAATAGTTTTTTAGGATGAATCCACAGATTTCATTCCACAACCAAACATCTAATTTTATAAATTATAACTCCATAGATTTGAAATCTATAGATTTGAAATCTCTCCACTCGTGTAACCAAACAGGCCCTAATAAAGCAAGGAAGAAAACCTCCAAGTCAACGATTCTTTGAGAGAGAGAAAGATGGAGCCGCCTCTTTTTTGGAAGAAATCTCGTACGAATGAAATCACACACTTACTCACTAATGCGGTGGTTACAAAGATATAACCTATATTCTATAACCGCCCTAATTGTGAGTTTCCAGATTTGCCCTTGGGCAACTAATTTATTAATTATATTAATAAATTCCAATAGCTCCCACTTGCACAAGGGCAAGTGTTAATCTCTCAATGTGTCCCAGACACACATGTATATCCCAGATATACACATTCAATCTCTTTGCTATGTATCCCAGATACATAGACCTCTTGTGTCCCAGACACACATGTATATCCTAGACATACATATATATATTGATCTCTTCGCTATGTATCCCAGATACATAGATCACCTGTGTCCCAGACACTAATATCCACAAGTCATACTGGCAAAATGGGTTGTGCGATCGGTGATATACCTGCACGCGTGAGCCCCAAACTAGAAACCTTCCCAGAAGGCTAGAATGACACATCACTCAAAGAAACATATCAAATAAACATTAGTATAACACAGTGTCCTAGGTTTATTCAAACTCACCAGACTAAAGGTATCTCGATCCCTCTGAGAGATCACCTTCTTGTCCTTAAAATGTTCACTACTGTAACACATACAGTTGGCGCCAGCAAACACTTTTAGGGTGCAGTTGAATCAAACCTTTCCTTTCACCCTAGACAATCACTATACTTGGGATTGATTCCTTTCCCGGTAGTGCCCCTTTAGGTCGAATCAATCATGACCATAGGTAACACCCCAAAGTAGCCACATCAACCCTTCGTTTCATGATGTCGTCGAAAGTCACTAAGAACACTAATGAACCATAAGGTCCAGAACTCACACAATGAGAGGAGCAGGGATCCATCCTCTCATTTCCAATGATTGCTAAGCACACATAGTATGAGTTACGTGCTATGGTGGAGCATTCTATATACAATAGAATGTATGTCCATCTCAACACCATACAGGTCTTAGTCTAGTCGCAACCTCTTGCGCCTAACCCGAGTTTCTTTATTGTCGCCACCCTAGCGCCACATAAAGTACTCTTGATCAGCTCCTATAGGCAACATGAATAGTGGGAACATTCATGTCGATTCTCTTCACAATAGAGAAACTCATCTTGATTCAAAATCAAGGCGACATCATGATTATGAACTGACCTACACAAAGTCATTCACAATCCGTCTCATCTCTGCTCGCCTCCAAGGAGCCAGAGGCGAATGCTCGTGTGAGTGAGCCATTTTCTTGCCTATTGACATATCTTGTTTTATGCTATTACAACACAATCACACAGAAAGTGAATAAAATAAATGTTGGAATGAACTCATATTACTTAATAATAAGAAAGTCTCAGAACAAAAATAAGTCACAATCTACGCAAGCCCAAGGATTTTACATGAGAAATAAAAACATCCTTGGCTATAGGTTTGGTAAGAGGGTCAGCTACCATCTGACTAGTAGATATGTGCTTAAGTACAACTTTCTTCCTTGATGTAATGTCTCTAACAAAGTGATATCTCAACTGGATATGTTTGGTCTTCCCATGATACTTGGGGTCCTTGACATAGCTAAGCGCTGACGTACTATCACAGTAGACAAGGGCAGCATCTTTGGATGTCATCACAATCCCAATATGTCGATGGAATCTCCTCAACCAAACAGCCTCTTGAACCGCAGCTGAGCATGCCACATACTCTGCTTCCATGGTCGAGAGGGATATACAAGCCTACTTCTTGCTACACCACGAAATGACCCCACCATTCAGCAAGAAAGCATATCCAGAGGTTGATTTGTGCTCATCGATGTCTCCAGCCCAGTCGGCATCACTATAGCCAACTAACCGCAAATCCGATCCTTGGTAACACAACATGTAGTTACTCGTTCCTCTGAGATATCTCAATATCCTCTTGACTGTTTTCCAGTGCTCTATGCCTAGGTTTGATTGGTACCGACTAACCAAACCCACTGCATAACAAATATCCGGCCTAGTACACATCATAGCGTACATAAGGCTACCCACTGCACTGGAATATGGAACTCTTTCCATCTTGGTTTTCTCCTCTGGAGTCTTAGGACCCATATTAAGGCTCAAATGCAAACCCTTCTTCACTGGAGTATCAATTGGTTTGCAGTTATGCATTTGGTATCTCGTCAAGACATTGTCAATATAGGTCTCTTGAGATAAACCCAGTAATCTCTTTTGCCTATTTCTGACAATCTTGACACCAAGTACATAGCTTGCTTCACCCATGTCCTTCATATCAAATACATATGACAACCATTTCTTAATGGTTTCCAATAGCTTCTTGCTATTGCTAGCCATAAGTATGTCATCTACGTACAGTGTCAGAATGACATAATTACTATCAGATCTCTTGGTGTAAACACAGTGGTCTTCCTCAAGCATGGAAAAACCATTTTCCATCATAGCTTGGTGGAAGCGCACATTCCACTGTCTAGATGCTTGCTTTAAGCCATATATGGACTTCTTAAGCTTGCACACTTTGCGCTCAAGTCCATTTGCTTCAAAGCCTTGAGGTTGATCCATATAGATCTCTTCCTCAAGTTCTCCATTGAGAAAAGCAATTTTTACATCCATCTGATAAAGCTCTAAGTTCAACTGAACAACAATAGCTAGTATGAGGCGAATTGAGGCAAACCTAACCACAGGGGAAAAAGTTTCCTCATAATCAACGCCCTCTCATTGGGTGTAGCCCTTAGCCACTAAACGAGCCTTTAATCTTTCAATAGATCCATCCGCCTTTCTTTTGATCTTGAGAACCCATTTGTTCCCAATTGCCTTTCGGCCTGGCGGCAAGTCAACCAAGTCCCAGACATGATTAACTTTCATCGACTCCAACTCTTCCTTTATTGCTTTCAACCATTCCTTTGAGTTTGACCCCGCAAGAGCTTCCTGCACGGTCTTTGTTTCATGCTCATCGACTGAAGTCATCTCACAGTCGATCTCTTCAGGAGTTACCATGTAGGTTTCATCCTCTATGTCGAAACGTCGACGAGGAACTAGCCCGCGCCCACTACGGCGCAAGTGTATGTCAGATTGCTCACTGTCTGAGGTAGCTATTACATCTGCACTCCCACTCCCACTAGGATCTTTTGGATGAACCCCAGGTTCATTATCCAGAATCTGAATCCCTGGGGTGACAAGACCACTATCTTGTATCTCAAAGAATTCCGATGATTCTTTGTTAACTCCTGAAAGAGATGGAAAATCATTCTCCAAGAATGTTGCATCCCTAGAGTCAAGTTCCGTTCTCCTCTCACTCTAATCTAGTCCAATGAAGACATGGCCCTTTGAGGGTTCAGAATGTCTCACAAAGATACACTTTTTTCCTCTGGGTCCAAGCTTTCCATATTGGTGAGAAGTAGAGTGAATATATGCTACACATCCCCATGCGCGCAAGTAACTCAAATTTGGCTGCCTTCCGGTCCATAACTCATATGGTGTGGAAGGAACTGATTTGGTTAGAACTCTGTTGAGGATATAGGCTGCAATCAGCAAAGCATCTCCCCAATAAGAGATGGGTAGATTTGCCTGCGCCATCATGAATCTCACCATGTCTAGCAAGGTTCTATTCCTCCTCTCAGCAACCCCATTTTGCTGTGGAGTCCCTGGAATAGTAAGTTGTCTAAATATCACATAACCCTTTGAACATATCAGAGAGATACTCTCTACCTCTATCAGTTCTAAGAGTTTTAATCCTTTTATCTAACTGATTCTCAACTAAGCTTATGAATTTCTTACAACATTCCAGAGCTTCTGACTTATAAGAAATTAGATAAATGTGACCATACCGTGTATAGTCATCTATGAATGTGATGAAATAAGACTGTCCTTTTCTAGTATGCACATTCCTGGGTCCACACACATCTGAATGGATAAGTTCTAAAGGAAGAGAGGCTCTCTCAAAGCCTTTTTAAATGGTTTTCTAGTTGCTTTTCCTACTAGACATGACTCACAGGTTGGCAAATCAGATAGTGAACCTTGGCCTAAGAGACCTTTTCTTGCCAACCTGTTCATCCTATCTAAGCCAATATGTCCTAGTCTAGCATGCCACAAATTAGAATCAATACACACAGTATTTTGGCAAACAAAAACACTACTAGAATTAAATGAATAATCAATTGTATCCAATACAATGAAACCATTACTAAGAAAACCATAACCATAAACTGTATCACCCAGATACAAAACCAAAGAATTGTTTTAAAATACAACTCTAAAACCATGTCTTAAAAGATAAATAACAGAAACAAGATTTCGCCGAATGTGTGGAGCGTACAACACATCATGGAGTAACAACGTCTGGCCACCTCGCAAAACTAATTTGCATGTGCCTATGCCATGAACCTCCATGCTTGAGCTGTTCCCCATCGTTATTCTTCTGCTTCCTCTTGGAATATGAAGCTATTCCACAAAGCTCGAGTGTTTCCTTGTTATGTGTTCTGTTGCACCTGAATCAACAATCCACAAAGGATTTAGTTCAGCAAGTATAGTAGAACTTGTTACATAACAAGATGAGGTATAACACACAGTACATACCTCTTGCTCAGTGCAATCACGAGCAAAATGACCAGGCTTTCGGCACTTGAAGAAAATCAAAGCTGATTTCTTCTTGCCAGCACTAGTCCCCCTTGAACGCTTGGGGCCACTCTTGTTTTTGTTCCCACCTTGATAACTTTGCTTGGACCGCTGAGGTTGAGCTTTCTCTCTCTTGCGCTTGAAGCCTGCACCCTTACTAGTGCTAGCTTTAGCAGCAAATACATCAGTTTGAGGGGCATCGGCCAACATCCAATCCTCATCAAGCTCAAGGTGCTTGGCAGCTTGATCAAAAGTCTTGACCTCATCAACATGAGTCAAGAAGATCTTCATATGCTCCCAAGTCTTTGGCAATGACCTGATGACTGCGGAGACTTGCTCCTCATCAGTCTTCTGGCGCCCACATGCGCTCAACTCACTAATCATGTTAGACATGATGGTTATATGCTGCCTCATGGTGTGACCCTGGCGCATCTTATAACCGTCAAAGGTGAGTCCGAGCTGGCGGCCTCTTGTGGTGGAAGTCCCTCGGTATTGGAACTTCACAGCCTCCCACAAAGACTTTGCAGTCCTATGCTTCTCATAACGAAGCATCAGGTCATCCCTCATGGAGCTCAGGATTGTAATCCTGGCTACCCGGTCTTTCTTCTTCCAAGCATTATATGTATCAAGGTCCCTGCGATGCTATGCAGTGGTACCTTCCTCAGGTGGGTTCATGGTCTGGTTTATGGTCTCCAGCATATCCTGTTTTTCCAGGAGATATTGCACCTTTCGGTGCTAGAGGTCATAATTCCTCTCATTCAGCTTATCTCCTTTAGTGAGGTCAGTAACTATGCTCTTTGTAGCAGCCATTTATTCTAGAGATATTACATACAAGAATGAATTCAATAAATCTAGCATAAAACACAACTCATGCAACATTAAATCACACTAGCATAGTCAACCTATGTGATAAACACTTAAACCAAAAGAAATGCTATCAAACATTCAATCAAATTCTCATGCAAATCCACATAGACTTATACACTAGTTTTATTCTGTGCAAGAAACATGATTGATAGACCCATAAATAAAAAATAGTTTTATTAAAATAAAACATGCAATCATGCTAATGCTATAAGGTGGTTCACATAGAACACTTCTACCTCATTAGCTCCCACTAGGCCCCATTAGGCCCTCAATGCCCAAACATCACACAGATTGTCGGACCATTGGTGTCCAGTAAGATAGAAACACATTCTGAACTAGACAGACCAATATCCAAAAAAATCCATCTCCTAGACGGACTTCCGTCTGCCTGCCTTTTATGCCCAGACCGGATGACCGTCTGCCCAGATGGAAATTCCGTCTGGGTCACTGTAACCAGTCTGACAATAGACGGACATCCGTCTGATCCACAATGACCAAAAACGACGTTATTTTTATTTATTTTTTTTTCAATTTTCTTTGAATGAATTTTTTTTTCAAAAAATGGAAAATCACGGTTTTTCTTTACAAAAATTCATCCAAAAACACATGAAAAAAACCAACAATAATTATTAAACAAAAAAATTATCATGGATAATCAATTCATGCAAAAATTCACAAGGGAAAAATACAAGGATCCTCCCATTCGGATTGAAACCCAAAACATAAGGGTTTCCAAAAAAAAAACCCTAACAATTCTCCCATGGGTTTCGTATTAAACCCTTGATCCTCCCATTGGATTCATACAATTAAATTAAACAATGGGGAGGAACTAAGAACCGTGGGAACCAATGGCTCTGATACCAATGTTGGTAATACTCCAAAAATAGTTCAATTCAATTAATTGATGGGGAAAGATTCCTTACCTAGATTCGCTTCCCTTTTTATGAAGTATTCGCAGCGGAATTAAATCTGGATCCACGTTCTTGTTCCACCTCCAAAGCTCTACCGGGGTGATTCCACAATCACAAGGAAAGGGAAGTATATCCACAACCCAAATGCCTATGGAATAAAAGATGGAAGAAGATCTAAAGCAAGGAAGAAAACCTCCAAGCCAGCGATTCTTTGAGAGAGAGAAAGATGGAGCCGCCTCTTTTCCTGGAAGAAATCTCGTACGAATGAAATCACACACTTACTCACTAATGCGGTGGTTACAAATATATAACCTATATTCTGTAAGCGCCCTAATTGTGAGTTTCCAGATTTGCCCTTGGGTAACTAATTTATTAATTATATTAATAAATTCCAACATATATATTTGCAAAATGGATCGTTGTGTTCATTGACATTAGTTAATTATTGTGGCCATCCAAAATCCATTATTGAGGAGACAAAACGCCTGTCATCCTATCCATAAGCATAAATAATGCAAATGCTAAAATCTGGGAAATGCTGTTATTTTGAATCATTAGTATTGTTGCTGCACAATCCTGTTCGTCCCTTCAGCCGGTTGAACCTGCAAGAATGAGCTCGATCGTGGAGGTTGAGTTTTCACCTCCGACGATCTAGTTAGGGATCAGACTAAGGAAGACAAGAAAGTAATGAACAATAAGAATTCGAATAGTGATAGTTCTATTTAGCGTACCTTTCTCTTGTGATGTCATACCTTTTTATAGCTTTTCTAGGTTAAAGTTTTACTGGAACTCAAACCTTAGTAAGTCGGCTATGTGAATCTTAGTGATTGAGTATCACGAATACGAATAGTTGAACTCTTCTTGGAATACGACTCATTATTCCACCGACCTTGCTTGGACCAGTTCGAATCTTAGTCATTCTCCGACTTCCATAAGGTCGGTTTTATCCTGTTTGGCATCTTGGTTTGACCTGGTCAAGTTCGTACCAAATTGGTTGGGTTTATGCCGAGCTGGTTCGGTTTGTACCGAATAGGTTTACTTGATCTATTTTTCCCTTATCAAGTATGGTTATAGACAAGGTTTTCAAAACAAGCTAAGAGAATGCATGATTTCGGATTGTTTACTTGTGGTTCTTGTCCTCTAAGGTTTTCAATCATTTTCAAACTGGATGAGTTATGTACAATTTAGTTTTAGATATGAGACTTTTTTTTTTTTTTTATTTATTTAGCAAATTCTCTTTGATAGAACTTGGTGAGGTATACCATCTTTGTTTATTGTGGATCCTTCTCATTTGTATAGATCTCTCTACCTTTAGTCTTTCATTTAATATATATGTTTTTTCTGTTTTGGCCCAGAAATTTTTTTCTACTTTGGGCCAAATTATTAAAAAAAAAAAAAAACCTTAAAGAATACATTTACAAGTTTGGCATTTAAGTTTTGTTCGTAAAAAAAAATAATTGAAAAGCCTCTCTGAATATTAGAGCCAAGTTTCAATTCTGGGACCTGTAGGTTATGAGCCCACCACGCTTCCACTGCGCCACTCTGATTTGTTGTTGATAATAGAACATTGAACTTTTATATTAGGCCCACTATTTGTGTTTTGTTGTTATTTTCTTCTAGTAACTCAAGAGTACAATAAAAAAGCACTTGTAGCAAGTATTCGATTTTTCACATAAGCTAACTTAGATGAACATTGGATCCTTTTAACTCCAAGAGAAAGCTCAGCTAGTAAAAAACCAACACTAATTATAAAGTCACAAAGTGTCCGTTCTTTAAAATAAATTAAAAAAAATATATATATATATAGTTTTTAGTCTATTAATTCTTAGTAGTAGATTTCTTAGTCTATTATTGGTAACCATTAATGATTTTTCAAGTATTTTTTCCATATTGTCTCTTTATGTGAAAGGAATTGAAAGATACTAAAATGATGTTCCTGATTTTTATTGTGTATATTTCCAATTTCATTCATTTCTATCAAGTTCTTTATCTGTGGATGACATGTGATCAAAGTAAGACCAAAGGGCTAAAATTAAATCAATACAAAAAAGGTTCCTGTCTTCTAATTTCTACTTTCTTTCCTTTTTTTCACTTTACCATGTTTCCACCTCCCTTATTTTTTCGTTGTAAAAACGGATACTGCCTTGGCACACCTGATTTTGACAAACTTAAGTCAATCAGTTCATATTAAATCTAATTGTAACTTTTTGGACCAATTATAATACTTCCAATTAATGATCTCAACTACCTCACTGTGTGCAATCTTGGTGATTCATATTCTCATCTTAATTGAATATCATAGTTATCTCAACACACAATGTTGGCAGTCAATTTTTCATTCTATGCACCTTTTATCTTGGGCGGCAATCTATCATTCCATATCAAGAACACTTTATTGTATAAAAATCATATATTGTATTTCTTTTTATACTCTGATATTTCCATATCAGAGAAGATGTTACTTCTACTATAAATATGTGATGCACTCAACTTAATGAACAGTTTGATTGATCTCGTTCTAGTTTTCTTATTTGTCTCTTATATATCTTCTTTATTTCATAATACATTATCAACATGACTCCATTTAAATTATTGAGTTTTGAGAAGAAAGAAGACAGACTATGTATCATTATGCATTCTATTCCAAGGTGAAAAAGATGATCGACCTCCTCTCGCGTTTCTGTAAACAATGGAGTTTGCCTTGTCCATCTTGTAATGTAAGTGCATTGTGATTAATGTATGCGATTTATTGAATCAAAGAGTCAAACAAATTATAAGATATTAAGTTGCCTTACTAATTGTGGTTTGTCATTAACCGATCTCAACATAATGATTTTATTTATTATATATAGTGGTTGCTAGTTTTACATCACAAAAGTTGTGAGATTTGAAATTGTAAATGAATATAGTTTTGCAGATGCACTTGAAGTTGCAAGATTTGAAATTGTAAATTAATACAGTTCTACAAATGCACATGAAGTTGTAAGATTTAAAACTGTACATAAGTACAGTTCTATAGTTTTTAAAATTTTAGGTCTTAATTGAAATTATGTAGAGAAAATATTATTGATGAGAACTTACTGGAAATAAAAATATTTTTCAACTTTTCATGCTTCAAATGTGCTATTGTGAAATAGCAATATCATGAAAAGGCTTTAAAAGATTCTCTGAATTGATCTCATGTCTCATTGTGATTGAGCAAAATAATGAAAATTCATTAAACTCGTCCTATTGGTTATGTTCTATTCCTTGAAGTGAATGCCACAATTCATGATAAGCCTAAAAGAAGGCAAAATTATACTTATTGTTATGACTATGAAAGTGGACGAAGCGAAAGACGGAATAATTATTATTCTTATGATTAACATAAATAAGAGGATAATAAAGATTTTCAATGTGAGTCTTCAAGGAGTAAAGATAATATTTGTCATTGATGTGGTATGAAATATCATTAGGCATGTATCTGTCGTACCCCACATATTTCGTTAAGCTTTGTCAAGCTTTAATTAAAGGAATGAAAATAATGTGGAGATAAATTGGATTTTTCAAAATAATGATATTGGAGCAAATTTTGCCTATAAAGAGGATGATTTTGATGGCCTTACAAATGCTACACATCTAGATACTGCTGATACGGGAAAATCATTACTGAACCAGTCCGTCCTTGGTTCAATCCTAGACTCCGGTCAAAAACGGTCTGACCATGGCGGGTTCGAATAAACCGGACTAATCATTAGCGTGATAAAGAAGGAACCTTGCAAGTCCAGAAGGCAGGCACGAACCCATGAAATTTGGGATGGGTAACCAATCAAGAAGTGGCTGTTATCACTTATGGGAGTTGGCGATCGTGCAGGAAATGGTAACTGCCATGCACTCAAGGCAAGAGATCATGTGATTAAGGGAAGTCACCCATTACTCCGCAAAAGAAGTTTAACCGGAAAGATTTGAGGGTCACCAAGATAAGGCTCGAACGAATCCAACGATCGGGATTGGAAGGTAAAAACTATATAAACCCTGATCTATGTACAAAGGAGGTAACTGAATCATATTCCCAATAATCATATTCAATTTTTTGCTCTACAACTACCCAGAGCTTTGTGATTAGTTCCTTAACTGGCTTAGCCTTCGGAGGTGGCCACCCAACCCCCATGGTCGGGCCACGTCTGACATTGTGTTGCAGGTCATTCATCAATGATCTAAGGGCTTAGCAGATTTTGGACTCATCATTTGGCGCCATCTGTGGGAAACGCTTCAAAAGGTCATGGTCACCAGAACAGCGGCGGCAACAGCGGCGGCTCAATGAGAAATGAACATTCGCTCTCCAGAAGGAAATAAACCATAAGATATTCCAGAAGGAGGATGCTAGAAGTCGTGCAGGAAAAGCAGAAATGCTTATACCTCCAACATGAGGGCATTCCCAGCAAGGAGATAGACAACTAGCCGAAGGCCAAAATTATAGACTCATAATTCAAAGGAACCCCCGAGGTTGGTCCAGGGAGTTGAGAACTGAGAACTACCCAGAAGGGACGGTCGGCATGATCGGCCACAAGCAAGCCGAACTGAAATGGTAACAAGGTTCTGTAGAGGAGCTCACACTCACTCGCCAACTTCTTGACGCTCGGGATAAGAAAGCATTCAGTCAGATGGTGGTCGAACGGTGCACATTGGTTGAGAGCTTGCTAATATAAATTAAGGATTGGGACAAATTTCCCGAGGAAGGATGACCAATGACATTTATTCGGTCATCATAAAGACTCCATTTTTTGAAGCTATAGCCGGATTTGAATGACCTCATAACTTCTGGCTCCCCACTTTTTCTTCGTTCGACGGTTCAGGAGATCCCATTGCCCATATCAATTACTACCAGCAAACAATGGCAGTAGCTGGAAATTCTGATTAAATTCTTTGTAGAGTGTTCGGTTCTTCCCTGATTGGGACGGCACAAAAGTGGTTCTCAAGTCTTCCATTGGGAAGAATTGTTGATTTTGAGGAGTTAGCCCGAAAGTTTATCGGTCATTTCCAAAGTGGAATTCAAATCAAGAAGATGGAGGAAACGTTATTCACTATCAAGCAAGGGAAGAATGAATCAATTTGGGAACACTTGAAAATATTTAACAAAGTCACTATGGAGATTGAGAATATGGATGAACGGGTGGCCAAAACTGCTCTCTTCACGAGACTCACAAACCGAAGGCTACTGGAGTTATTACCTCAAGGCATGCCTGCTACATATTTCAAGTTGGTGCAAAGGTGTCAAAAGCAAGCAGAAGTGATTGAAATTCTTGACGCACGTCAAGGCGAAATAAAGGCCTCCAACAAAGCGTAGAGGGCCCCTGAAAGAAATCAGAAGCCGAAGCAGTCCAACCATGATCGGGCAAGGAAATCACGCTTGGTTTGGAGGCAGCGGTCTCCTGATCAAAGTGAGTATACACCGTTGAATGCTCCGTGGTCGAAAATTTTGATGCAAATCAAGAATCAAGACATTTTGAAATGGCCACCAAAGATGATAGCAAAACCAAGAGAGAGGAATATGGAAAAGTATTGTCGTTTTCACAAAGATTACGAGAATTATACTAACAAGTGCAGGCACTTGAAAGCCGATATTGAGAGATTGATATCTCAAGGACACCTATCCAGCATTGTCAACGGGAGACAGGTTGAACCAAGAGCAACTGTTGAAAAAAGGGAACGTTTTGGAAGCAGAGATCGCCGAGTTGAGGTTCCCAAGTCAAAGAAGGGAAAGGAAGTGATCAGTGCTAGTCGATCTCCTATTCTTACCATATTCAGAGGACCCGAGCCTGAGTCCCTCAGAAAGCTCAAAGCTAAGTCTAAGTTAGTTGGGACTTAAGAGACACAGAAGTGGAAAAAGCTAAATGATGAAAGTTCTATTACTTTTGATGAAGAAGACAAAAGGGGTGTGTGTACACCTCATGATGATGCAATCGTGATCAAAGTAGAAATCGAACACCGAGAGGTGCACAAAGTACTGATCGACACAGGGTCTTTGGCAGATCTTTTATCTTACGAAGCCTATCAAAAATTGAAGGTCGAGGAAGATTTAATGAAGTCGTCGTCTACGCATTTATATGGATTCGTTGGTTCGTCAACTACAGCCGAAGGATCGGTTCAACCTGGACTGTCGGTGGGAAATTTCCCCAAGGAAACCACGATTCGGGTAAAATTCCTAGTTGTTTGGGAGCTTCGGGCTTACAACGTCATTCTCAGCAAGCCATCCTTGACAAAGCTAGGTGCAGTAGTCTCAACGAAGCATATGAAGATCAAGTTCCCAATTGATAAAGGAATCGGTTAGGTAACTTCGGATCAAAGAATCTCCCGACAATGTTATGTAGCATATCTCAGGGATAAAGTTGGTCCAAAAAAGGCCACAACATTGCCAATTGAAATACTCAATGATCGGGATGAGGATGAGATGCAAAGGCCTGAACCAGTGGAAAAGCTGGAACGAATCCAACTGGATCCTGAGGATGAAAAAAGAACAACTCATATCGGGTCCGAACAATCAAAGGAGTTTCAAGAAGAATTGGAGAAATTTCTCCAAGAAAACAGAGATGTATTTGCATGGTCAGCTGAAGACATGCCGGGGATAGATTGAAAAGTGGCAAAACACAGGCTTTGGATAGATTCGAAAGCCAAACCTGTGGTTCAAAGGAGGAGAAACTTCTCAATGGAAAAGCATGAAACTATTAGAGGCGAGGTTGAGAAGTTAAAAAATTCAGGATTCATTGAACCCATTGAATGCCCGACCTGGCTGGCCAATGTGGCAATGGTCAAGAAGTCGAATAGAAAATGGAGGATGTGCATTGACTACACAGACCTCAACAAAGCTTGCTGAAGGATTGCTATCCTTTGCCCTGAATTGATCTTTTAATCGATGCCACGGCCGGATATGAAACTTTGAGTTTCATGGATGCCTATTCGGGGTATAACCAGATCCTGATGAGTCAGGAAGATGAAAAGTTTACAGCTTTCATGACTGATCGTGAAAGTTTCTATTACAAAGTTATGTCATTCGGTTTGAAGAATGCGGGACCTACCTACCAAAGGGCAATGAATAAGATTTTCAAAGATCTGATCTGGAAGAATATGGAGGCTTATGTGGATGATATGTTGGTGAAAAGCATAGCACGGTCAGGGCATATTGCTGACCTAACATAGGTATTTTCGGTGCTACGGAAATACCAAATGAAGCTGAATCCAGAAAAATGTGCTTTCGGTGTATCCTTGAAAAAATTCTTGGGATTCATGGTTTCTCAAAGGGGGGATAGAGGCTAATCCAGCCAAATACAAGCTTTGATCAACATAGATCCTCCAAAGACCGTTTAGGATGTACAGTGCTTAACAGGAAGAGTTGCAGCTTTAAATCGCTTTATATCACAGTAGGGAGACAAGTGCCTACCATTTTTAAAAGCCTTGAAGGATTTGAAAGGAAACAAAGAAGCACGATGAACTGACGAATGCCAAAAGGCATTCGAAAACCTGAAGGTCATGCTCGGGAGACCACCTCTCTTATCTCGACCAGAGAAAGGTTAAACTTTGCAAGTTTACTTAGCAACATCTCATTCCGCTGTAAGCGCAGTACTCATTTAGGAGAAGGAAAGAAAGCAATGGCCAATTTATTATGTCGACCATGTACTCCTAAATGCAGAAACTCGATACTCATAGATTGAGAAGCAAGCATTAGCTCTCATGGTGGCAGCCAGAAAGTTAAGGCCTTATTTCCAGGCACATCCAATAGAGGTATTAACCACTTTTCCTCTGAAAAAAGTTTTTTATAAGCCTAATTTGTCTGGAAGAATGGTTGCATGGTCAATTGAGCTTGGTGAGTTCCAAGTAAACTTTAAACCTCGCACGGCAATAAAAGCCCAAGCATTGGCAGACTTTGTTGTAGAAACCACAACCCCATTAGAGAAAAACCGAACCAAGTATCCTGACCATGTAGGAAGTTTATGTGGATGGTTTGAATAATAAACATGGAGCTGGAGTAGGAGTCCTACTCAAAAGTCCGGCAGGCTTTATAATTCGCTATGCCTTAAGGTTCACGTTCGAAGCAAGCAACAATGAAGCAAAATAAGAAGCCTTTATAGCAAGACTTCGTTTGGCTAAAGCTTTGGCTATAGCTGAAATAACTGTTTTCAGTGACTCTCAGCTTATTGTCAATCAAGTGCAAGGAGAGTACGGCACCAAGGAGCCTCGGTTGCAAATATATCAAGAGATCATACAGGCATTATGGAATGAATTCAAAGATTTGAAAATATGTTAGATCCCAAGGAAGGAGAACACCATGGCAGACAAACTCTCAAGATTAGCTAACGCCAAGGAAAGACACTTGACCCATCAGTTTACATTGAAGAATTGGCCTTCCCAAGCAATCAAATGCAGGAGGTTTTGTATATCGAAACCGAATGATGCTGGATGGACCCGATTGTGGAGTATAATTGGGATGACCAGTTGCTCGAGGATAAAAAGAAGCTAGGATGATTCAAGTATGAGCGTCAAGATTCACGATGCAGAATGGAAGATTATATCGAAGATCTTATTTTGGACCATTGCTCAGATGTTTGGGGCTTGAGGGATCAAAAACTGCATTAGCAGGGGTTCATGAAGGAATTTTTGGAGCACATATGGGCGGTCGAGCCTTGGCACACAAAATCCTATGGCTCGGGTTATACTGGCAAAAAATTCAAGAGGATGTGATGGAATATGTTCGTCGTTGCAACAACTGCCAAATCCATTCGACCATGTCAAAAAAGCCTGTAGAGATCTAAACATCAATTATGGATCAAATCCCTTTTGCGATGTGGGGAATTGATATTATGGGAAAGTTCACCAAGGCATTCGGCGGTTGGAAATACCTCATTGTGGCAATCGACTATTTCACCAAGTGGGTAGAAGCAAACCCTCTGGTAACGATCATTGAGAAAAGGGTGGAAAAGTTTGTGTTGGAATCAATTATTCACAGGTTCAGGATCCCAAAAATCCTTGTCGCTGATCATGGGATACAATTTGACAATCCACAATTCAGGCAATTCTACAACACATACCTGATCGAGCACCGAATGTCATCAGTGGCATATCCTTAGAGCAATGGCCAAGTAGAGGTAACGAACCGAACATTGTTAGATGGAATAAAGAAAAGACTCGAATCTGACAAGGCTCTGTGGGTTGAGGAATTGCCGAGCATTCTTTGGGCTTACCGAACCACGGTTTGATCACCCACCGGAGAGACTCCATTCAAAATAGCATACGGATCTGAAGCGTTAGCTCCAGTCAAGATAATGGCGGGAACTCTTCAAGAAAGAGAA
This sequence comes from Hakea prostrata, assembly GCF_041222555.1. Lineage (NCBI taxonomy): Eukaryota > Viridiplantae > Streptophyta > Magnoliopsida > Proteales > Proteaceae > Hakea > Hakea prostrata. The sequence continues at coordinate 49,946,022 of NC_142604.1, read as the reverse complement.
TTTGAAGACAAGGCGAATGAACAAGGATTCCTAGACAGCCTCAAGTTGTTAGATGAAGTTCGAACAAGAGTTGTTGCCCGAACTCAACACTACCAGCGAAGGATAGCATCTCATTATAACACCCGAGTAAAACATCGACAATTTCGAACAAGGGATTTAGTCCTAAGGAACACTCTAGCATCAGACCCACGTCACCAAAAGAAGCTAGACCTTGCGTGGGAAGAACCATCCATGATAGTCAAGCCGGTTGGTTCAGGAGCATAAAAGTTAAAGCATATAGAAACTGAGCGCGAACTTGATTGCTCGTGGAATACAAGACATTTGAAGAAATATTATCCTTAGTGATTCAACGTTTTCAATTTGATGTAGAAAAGTTACAGTTATTCAATGCAATTTCTAATTTCGAGCACCAAATCTTTTGATTGGGGGTAGTATATTAGTATATGAATGGTGTTTTAAATCAAAAGGCTTCGGTTGAAAAGCCGAATGAGACCTTCGAACGCCTAGAAAAAATTCTAAGGAATTTTACAGGTAAAAGGCTTCATTTGAAAAGCCGAATGAGACCTTCGAACACGTAGAAAAAATTCTAAGGAATTTTACATGTAAAAGGCTTCGATTGAAAAGCCGAATGAGACCCTCGAACGCGTAGAAAAAATTCTAAGGAATTTTACAATTAAAAGGTTTCGGTTGAAAAGTCGAATGAAACCTTCGAACGCTTAGAAAAAATTCTTAGGAATTTTACAGGCAAAAGGCTTCGGTTGAAAGCCGAATGAGACCTTCGAATGCCTAGGAAAATTTTTGAGTTTTACAGGTAAAAAGGCTTCGGTTTATAGGATCTCTCAACAGTGACAAAACACTTATTACGTTCGGGCAGTACTATGATGATTGAATAAAAATTTCTTTAATAGTTCTTTTTATATACATAAAAGGGCCAAAAAGGGGCCAACCATTACAAAGTTAAAGACTCTTCTGTATATCAATCCCAAGATGCAAAGACGAATGTCATCAAGCTTAGCTTCTTCGTTCAGTTTAAGACGCTTATGTATATCAATCACAGGATGCAAAGACAAATGTCATCAAGCTTAGCTTCTTCATTCGGAGGAAGGACGAACTCTAGGTTTTATCCGTGCCTTTTGTTCGGCACATAAACCTCATCCTCGGGGATTGCAAAGAGTTCCGTAAGCTCCCTCCAACTAAAGGTAAGAAGAACGAAGAACGTGAGGAACGACGAGATCTAGGCATTGTCCTTCGAAGTGGAAGCCCGATCCTTAGCAATATTGACGTTCGGGACCATCTCTTCTTGATCCACTTCCCCAATTGGAGACAAAGGTGGAGAATCATCAAGATAAAGCTTTACAACGGGATCGGGAATAGGCTGGTCCACCAAGTCTTTGCCCCAATCGGGAAGGGGAAGTTTAGTTTTTCAAAAACTTCGAGATGATAATGTTTTTGATGAGGAGTCGTATCAAAATTTGGATCTCTCTTCAGAATTGACTTCCAAACCTCGTTTTGGCCATCTTGGTAAGCTTGAGTATTGAAGGGAGACAATAAATCAAAGAAGGGCTTGCTATTTGAATACTTGAAGATACAGGCCCTCCGAGTCTCAACAGGAACATGTTCGGGTTTAGATGGGATTGCCCGATCTGAAAGCTCAGAAATCTTTGCTTCAAATTCCTTCAATTCCCCCAAAAGTCTCACGATTTGCTGTTCAAGACTACGAATACTCCTCTTTGCAACATCTAGGTCCGTGGAAACTTTTTCAAGTTTCTGGGATTCCCCCCGGCGTTTCATCTCGGCATCCTTTACCTTGGCCTCTTCCTGAAGTTTGCAAAGATCAGATTCATTCTCTCGATTTGAAAGGCTTACTCCACTTGTTTGTGGAAATTATCAGCAGTGCTCCTATTATATCATAATTGTTATTCGAGAAATAGAGAAACTACGTGAGGAAAGAGATATAAAATAAAAAAATAAAAAAACTCACATGACTAAGGAGTTCACAAAGGCTTCGTCGGGAGCATAATCAAAAGCTCTACTTTCTGTGGGCATCTGAGCAAAGGTGCACCATTCTAATGTCTTGTCAAAATTACCCATCACAAAATCAAATCTTTTCAACTTCCAGGAAGGCGTATACACTTCACCGTTGGGATCCAAACGCCTTTTCTTTGAAATGACGTCTTCAGCCTTCTGATTCTTCTTCATCGGAGGAGTAGGACACGGAGCATCCTCTAAGATTAAAGGTGATTTAGTTTGACCAAGGGTCTTTGATCGATCGCAACAAACTCTTTTAGAATGTAAACCTCTTTGGAGGGTGGGGAAACACCCTCCTTTTTAGTACGAATGACCTTTTTCTTAGCCGAAGCAAGTTTTTTGGCAGCGTTGGCCCGAACGGCGTTGGGATTGTACCTTGGAAGCACTGCAAAAGAGGTTAAAACATTATATGAATTCAAGTCAGCAAAATAAAGTACCCAGGTCCACAGGGAGGACTTCGTAGTGATCGGTAAGCCAGGCTAGTTCGGAATAGACTACACAAATTTTGGGAAAAGCTTGCGGTTTCAGCTGATAAATGAGACTAACAAAGGGCACTTTTTTTTCTCTTTGAAGCGTTCTTAATATGTTTTTTTTGGCTCTTAAGGGATGGAGTCATTACACTTTTCAATGACTCTCCCCCTCATCGCCAGATACTCCAAGAAGCTGAAGTATACGGTTAGTTGACAGGGCCCATACCATCATGAAAAGGATTAACAAAGTCATCACTCAAAGTACCCTTAGAAGAAAAAACTGAAGGGAGAATCCAAAAGCTACTACAAAGCAAACAACAGATTAAATAAAAGAAAGAAGGAACTTACTTGTGGAGTCTTCAACCAAATGGAGTTCTGAAACTAAAAGCAGTCACAAAGAAAAATTTTCAGAGCTTCAAGTGCAGATGAGTTTGTAAAATGACAAAGTGAGAGTAACGATCAAGAAAAAAAGGAGGGTTTAAATAACCTCAAAAGATAAAGCATGAGGTTAGGATTTATTCAAATCAAGGGACAAGGATGATTGACGGTTCAAATACCGATCATTTAGGTAAAGATCAACGGCTAGCAATCAATGACGATTTGGATTTGACAAAAAGTAAAAACACCTGTCATATGCACACACGTGGAAGTTGCGGCACCTGTTACAAGAACGGGCGACTCGAGAAGTAAACCGTCAATCGAAACAATAAATGCGAAGTGACGTTTGAGTTTCTTCGGAAAATCAACCCGGAAGTAATACTCGGGAAATCAAAGAAATAAAGGTGGATCAACTTGCCCAAAACAAGAACGAGAATCGGAATTTAGATTGAGAAGGAAATTAAAAGCCTAGAGAAATTCCAAGGAATTTCCAAAGGTTTGAGGCTTCGGGAATAACCGAGTAAGACTTCCTAACGAAGCGTCGGTTTTGTCCGAATGAGACTTCCGAAAAGGAGGCTTTGGGAACAACTGAGTGTGACCTCCTAACGAAGCGTTGGTCTCGCCTAAATAAGACTTCAGAAAATATGGCTTCGAAGTTCATCGAATGTCTATAAAAGGGAATCCCGGTGGTTTTATCATATGTATTAATATCACATTCTGATGAAACCTATTCCAAAGACAGTGAGGCCAAAAGATTTTTCATTGGAATATAAAGCAGCCAGAGGGGGTCAACCCATACAAAAAAAAAAAAAAAAAAAAAAAAAAAAAAGGAAAAAGAAAGTTCATTCTCGGGCAGGCTCATGAATGGGAGTCCTTGAAGGATCCACTACTGCAGCTTGTTCTTGAGGAGTCTGGTTTTTCCGAGTCACTTCACCTTCGGGAGCAAGGGGAGGAGAATCACTAAGATAAAGTTCAATATCTAGATCAGCTGGTCAAGGGTCGTCCACCGATTGTGCCCATTCAGGAGGAGGCAACTTCAAGGAATCAAATACCTCCGGATGACAAACGGTCTAGAAATGAGTAGTGTCAAAGGCTGAATCAACCGACAGAATGGCTTTCCATACATCATTATGCCTGTCCCTATAAGCCTAAGTGTTGAAAGGAATCATCAACTCACTAAAAGGCACACTCCATAAATACTTCGAATGCAAGGCTTTCTCGGTGTCTTCGAGAACATGCTCGGGCTTTGAGGGATGGACTAAGTTTTGAAGAGCTTCCTTTTCTTTGGTCAAAACATCAACCCTCACCTCATAATGTCTGTTTATCCCTTCCAGACTTTTTACTTCCTGAGTTAAGGCCCCGATCTTGCTGATTGCCAAATCATAATCTTTCCTGAGGCGATCAACCTTGGCATTCTCTCCTTCGAGTGTAAGAATTTCTTTCTTTAATCGGGCGACATCTGAATTGGCGGACTCCAGCTGCTCCTCATAGTATTGAATCCGAGGGCTATAGTGCCCAATTCGATTCATAACTTCCATATAATGATGGAAACTCTCCACGGAAGTCCTGAGGAAGCAAGCATTTATTAAGAAATCTGAAAAGTTCTACATTCTACAAATCACATATTTGGAAAAGTTAGTTTTTTTTTCGCTAAAAGGGTCATTTTATAACGAAAATAAGAAAAAGAAAAGAAATACAGCAATTAGTACCTACCTTGCTCACCCGCAACAACAGTTGCCCCCAATACACCCTTCCTCATTGGTTCCTACTCATAATTGACAACAACTAAGTCATCAGAAACGAAATGTAGAACGTCTAGATGCATCCAAATCAAGATCTTTAAGAAAAGCTTCATAACAATAGTTACATAGCAGCACTATCCTCTTCCAATGGGAGTCTCGATGCACTTGCGGATACTTTCTCTAAAGCTGCATCTACCTTCTTGAATTCCTTTGCTATAGAAACCTTTTTACTTGTTACTACTTTCTTCACTGCGTGAGTCTTCTTCTTCGGACGACCAGGTTTCCGACGAGGAGAATCTTCAGCCCGCACTGATATAGACGAAAACGAAATTGGAAGAACTACTTTCAATTGCAAAGTTTCATCATTGGCCGAACTCTCCAGCCTGGCCAAATTGTGATCGGCCCCACAATAGTCCAAATCATCCTCCGTAGTTCCTTCAATGGCTGAACTTCTAATAATATTTGCAACTTCAGATCCCACTAATGAACACTCCAAAGAAGGGTTTCCAATTTGCATAGAACTCTTACCTACAACAAGCACTTTTTGAAATTCAAAAGGAGTGGCCGAACCACTTTCGAGCTTATCTGTAGGTCCCACTAGTGAACTCCCCAAAGGAAGTTTACCAATTGGTTAAAACACTTTGCCGCATCTAAGGAATTTTGAATTTCAAAACTAGAGTCCACGGCCAAAGAAGCTGCTTCAAAATTATTCAAATTCTGTTGGGCCCCGCATGATCCCACTTGAAGCTCCAAACTAGAGTTCACGTCCAATGCAATTTCTTCCAATCTAATCGAATTTTGTTGCGTAGAAAAGTCTTCCACATAAACCGAATTCTGTTCCGTAGAAGAGTCTTCCACTCTAACCGAATTCAGTAGGGCCCCACAAGGCCTCTCATGAAGCTTTTCAAACCGTTCAAAAGAGCCAATATCCTTAGTGGCCGAATTAGGTGGAAGTTGGTTAGTCGTGGGATCAACAGAGGTAACTACGTTCTTTGAAAGATTACCAACCAACATCGAACTCTTGCCTTTATCTAAAATTTTTTGAAGTTGAAAAGGATCACGTTGAGAGAGAGAAAGATCAAGAGAAGACTTCTCGCTAGACGCGATCACCACATCAGAGGGAACCAACCTTGTAGATTTGAAATTTGAATTGAAATTTGAAATTGAATTTGCTGCACCCTCATTGGATGAAACAGAGTCCTCCAAACCCGCCACCTCTAGAGCCACACGAATCTGATGTTGGAGTGAGTTTGGAGTCTACACTCTCACACCGTCAGTAGGAATCCCATCCACAATAGGATTATCTGCTGGGAGGTTTTCTACAAGAACGATAGAGGGCTGAACCTGCAAACCATCCATAGAATCATTTGAAGCAAACCTACAATGAAGACCCAGGTGGCCTTCTCGATTACACCATGAGCACCGCAGAATATCATCATCAAAAATTACCTTCTGAAGAAAACTAAAAACTTGAAGAGTTCTTGGTTCAAGGCGCTCAATCTGAACCTCATTCACTTGAACAGCATCGACCTCCAATTCAACCAAAATTCGAGCATAATGACCAATAGAACCAAGACGAGTTCGTCTATCAAGAGAAACAGGTCTCCCAACAGATTTGGAAAAGTTAGTTACCTGGTAGAAGTATGGACGAATGCATCATCGTTCAGAGACTCAAAGACATGACAATCGGCAGGCATCAAGCTAAGAGAGCCCCATTCAGAAGCCTTCTCATACTCCTGAGTGACCCAATCAGTAGTTTTCAAGGTCCACTTGGGAACAAAGATGTCCCCCGATTCTTGATTCTTTCGTTGTCTCTTCGAAGCAGCATCATCAGCTAAGTCATGCTTCCTCTTGGTAAGAACAAGAGGAGGGACAACTTTTTCCTCCTCAGCAGGAGCTTTTCCTTTTGCCGAACCTTCAGCTGAGATTCTCAAGAGTCTCCCCGGAGCTTTGGGGGCAGGTTTCGGGGAAGGAAGGACGGTTTTCTGAGCTTCCTGTCATTCTAGACAAGGCGACCTTTTCTCCATGGCCACAATCACCTTGATGGCTTTAGCCCGAACAGCATTAGGATTATACTTCAGAGGCACTGCGCAAAAAAGCAAGGTTAGAAAGACATTCGGGAACAATAGTCTAACTATCAAATACAACAGAGATTCAAAAAGCTCACCGGGGACTAGACCCCAATATTGGAGGATGGCTGTGTACTCCATCTCTAAACCATGGATCTCCTAACACGCCTCAATTGACTTAATCTTCTTGGTGGTGCTTTTATCGTCAGGAGACAATGGGGGAGCACGATTCGCTTCAGTGTATGAATCAACTTGGTTCCAGCCGATCGGGAAGTTGAGGTCGGATATGGGCGCTCAACAGAAAAAATATCGATGTCACCACCCTTTATGGTTGGAAGGGCAGGTTCCCTCGGCCAAAATGCTCCCCGACCAACCCAATTAAGTCGTGTTGCGCTAGGAAAGAAAAACCCAACCCGGAGGATTGGATTTGGACATGGTATAAAAATGGCAAAACAAATTGATGGAAGGCTCAATTGAGAGCTCATAGCAAAGCCCAAGAAAACCGACGATGTGGCACCAGCTGTTTGGGAGGAGCATTCTAGGGCAAATATCCTAATGATTCAGAACCTCAGAAAATAAAGGGGAAAAGAATGGAAATCGAACACCACTTTCAAGGGTATCCAGGTAAAGTGAGAATTCATCAGGTGGATTGGAATTAGCTCTTTCATCAGAGTTAGGAATCCAAAGGAAATACGACGAAGGGAAGGAAGTAATAATCGGTAGCAGACGTCAATTCGGCGTCGGTATAGTGAGAGACAAAATAACCAGGGCCTTGAGCAGATCTTTTGGGTGGTCGGGAAGCCTTGGAAGTAGAATTTTGAAGTTTTTGGTTTTTTAGAGTAAAATGGCGGGGTTGGTCCTTTAGATTTTTTCCTTTTATTCACTTCTTCAAGCCATCTATCAGTTATCCTATTGCCCCCATCTCCAGACAGTTCAGCGCAGACAGAAGTAGTAGCCTCATCACCAGAATCGCCTTGACGGCATTCCGCCCGAAGGAACCCTCATCAGAAGTCCTATCACTACCCATTTCAAGGCGAGATTGATCCTTACTTCTAAGTTAAAAGAAAAAGAAAGTTCAAATTCCAGAGAAGTAACCGAAGAAGAATAAGTAAGGAAAGCAGAAGAGAGTCAATGAACTTACTTGTTCACCAAAGAAGAAGAAAGCTTGAAGAGCAAAAGACTTGTAGAGCATAAAAGAGATAATGACAAAATTCGAATCGCAAGAGAATGAAATTCGAAAAAGGTGAAGGATTTTAAATAGGCGAAGAAGCAACTGCATGTACGGTCATGATCAACTTGAATCAACGATCGTTATCAGGAGACGTTTCGAGAGGTTATAAGCATGATCAAATCAAAACCGGTGATGGGAAAAAGCTATCATTTCAAATGAAGGCAATGATGATCACGGCTGGAATAGAAACGTGTCGGCCCCCGCATAAAAAATGAGACATTTGGGTGGCCCAAGGAAAACAATAATGCAGCATAATAAATGCAACTTGACGTCCAAGCAAGCGACTAACCGTTCGGATTCTCCATTAGAACAATCCATGTTCGATTTAAGCCAAACCAAGCCCTCGATGTTCCCAAACACTTGGTCTGGGGGGCTCATGATATGGGAAAATCATTATCGAACCGGGTCCATCCTTGGTTCAATCCTAGACTCTGGTCGAGAACAGTCCGACCATGGTGGGGTTGAAACAAACCGGACTAATCATTAGTGTGATAAACAAGGAACCTTGCAAGTCCAGAAGGCAAGCATGAACCATGAAATTCGGGATGGATAACCAATCAAGAAGCAGTTGTTATCACTTATGGGAGTTGGCGATCGTGCAAGATATGATAACTGTCATGCACTCAAGGCAAGGGATCGTGTGATTAAATGAAGTCACCCATTACTCCGCAAAAGAAGTTTAATCGTAAAGATTTGAGGGTCACCAAGATAAGGCTCGAACGAATCCAACGGTTGGGATTGGAAGGTAAAAGCTATATAAACCCGACCTACGTACAAAGGAGGTAACTTAATCGTATTCCCAATAATCGTATTCAAATTTCTGCTCTGCAACTAGCCAGAGCTTTGTGACCTTAATTGCCTTAGCCTTCGGAGGTGGCCTTCCAACCCCACGGTCGGGCCACGTCTGACATTGTTTTGCAGGTCATTCATTAGTGATCTAAGGGCTGAGCAGATTTTGGACGCATCAGCTGCAAACTCATTTGAAGATAATAATTGAAGATTTGGTTATGTTAGTGGAATTCAAATAAAAGTAAAACTGATATTATGTTAGTAATTTTTTTCCTCTCAAATCTCATCTCATATGTTAGTTTATCTTAAATTTAATCTTTTTCCCTTCAAATTTTTTTATTGACTTTCTATATATCTTTTGATGTATTTTGTATCATTTTGATGAAGAATGTGAATATTCTCTAATGTGCTATGACGCATACTATATTAAGAGAGAGAAAAATATTTATCTTATTTGATGACGTGGAAGCTAATATTCATACAATAATTGATAGTAGAACATTGATTGAGGGCTCTGAAAAAGCTAATCTATTAATATCTGGGAGATCAAATTGACTATAAATAATACATTATTTTGTAGTAAATCTCAAAGAAACTTATTAAGTTTCAAAGCTATTTGCCAAAATAATTATCAGATTGAGACTACAAATTAGATTAAAAGTGAATATCTATACATTACTATAAAAATGTTAGATATTTTCTCCCAATTTGTACTACATGAATATTAGCTTGGTTGAAACACATGCTTGGGTAATCAAAATAACATTGATTCCAATAGTTTTATTATTTGGCATGACTGGTTTGATCATTCCGGATCAAGTATGATGTGAAAAATTATTGAAAATTCAACTATCATCTATTGAAATATCAGAAGATTCTTTAATTAAATGAATATTCTTGTGCCACTTGTTCTCAAGGGAAATCTATTATTAGATATTCACTAGCTAAAGTTTAGATTGAACATTCTGCATTTTTGAAATGTATACAAGGTTAAATATATGGGTTCATTCACCCATCATGTGGACCTTTCAAATAATATATGATTTTAGTATATGCATCTATAAAATAGTCACATATATGTTCATCATGAATTCGCAATTTGGTATTTGTGAGATTGTTTTCTCAAATAATTAAATTAAGAACATAATTTATGGATTATAAGACAAAGACAGTTTGTTTTGTTAATTCTGGTGAATTTACTAAATATTTCTAATTAATAGCTAAACCATTATAAGAACAAAATCTCATGTCTGTATGGGGATATGCTATTTTATATGCAACAATATTTGTACGCATCAAACCAATAAGTTGTCATAAATTCTCCCAATTATAATTGGCTTAAGGTTAAAAGCCAAATATTTATCATCTTAAATTTTTTAGATGTGTGGTTTATGTTCCTATTACTCAACCACAACGCACAAAGATGAGTCTCCAAATAAAGTTGGGAAAACATATTGAATATGAATCTCCTTATATAATTCAATATCTTACTAATGATACGAGATTTATTTAAAGCAAAACTTGCTGATTATCATTTTGATGAATTAATTTTTCTAACATGAGGGAGAGAGAATGAACAATTGGAAAAAGAGATTGATTTGAATGTATTATCATTATCTCATTTAGATCCTCGCACTTAGCAATGTGAACCTGAAGTTCAAAAGATAATGCATTTACAAAGATTATGAATCAACTACCAGATTTGTTGACCTGCTAATAGTTACTAAATCTCATATTCCAGTTGTGAATGCTCCAATTTGGGTTAATGTCCCGGCAGAACATTCTAACTAAGCAAATTAAATTAAACCACGTTTAAAAACATGGAATGTCAATTAGTTCCAATAATAAAATCCTAGAAAAATGAAAAGAGCAAATGATCAAGATGGTCATACTATGGAGACAATTGATTATGAAAATCCTAAAGACATAACTTTCCATAAAACCCCAAAAGAGGTTTATGTACTTGAAAATAATGAAGAGATCTCGATTAGTATGTCATTGCAGGAAAAAAATGGAATCGAAAAATATATACTTATCGACAACATTTTTGCATATTATCTTATTGTTGGAATAATGCAACAAGATGAGAATCTTGAATATAAATTTATCGATGAATGTAAATGAAGAAATGATTGGCCAAAATGGAAAAATATAATTTAGGCAAAATTGAATTCGTTTGAAAAAGTAAAGTTTTTTTACCTATAGTCCAAACATCTGAAAGTATAAAGCTAGTGGGATATAAATGAGTTTTCATCCAAAAATAAAATGAGAAAATAATGAAATTGTGATATATAAAGCCCCGTAATCGATCGAATTACATGGGAAAAAACGATGTTAATGGCTTCAACAGTCTTACCTCAACGGTTTTTGCTCAAAAGTTCTTTCGATACTTTGATCTCACGTTACAATTTATACTCATAACCGGCCAATGAATTCAAGCCGTACAACTACTATTACCCTTCTACCAATCTTCTTGTAATTATCTTGTTTGTCGTCATCACAAGTATGATTTTGAGGTCAACTTACCGGAGTAGGACTCCAAATTCATGATTTATAATTAGATCAATTACAGAGGTTGACATGTAAATAGATGCCTTCATGACACTAATATTATTTTGGTCTAAAGGAAAATTATATTAGGTTCTCTAGAGTAATTATCGAGGAATTAAAAAGAATCATGTACAATAAAGTGGGGTAGAGACTACCACCAAGACTGAGATGAAGAGAACTTCTTTGAACCCTTTGCAAGTTAACTAAGAAACCACCGAATGCAATTAGTCACATAAACATTGACCAAGAATTAGACCCTATGAGCCGAGTTATTGGTTTATTTAGATCTAAATCCAATCACGATTTGATTTTTAGAGCTCTAGAGTGTCTGGTCACTCATTTTAATTGGCAATCTTTCAAGGAATATATATACCAACTTCACATTTTAATACCAGTGCACAATGTGGGTCCACAAATCATAATCATCTTACCAAGAGCACTTTCGTTAGATAGATCAAAGATAAACCTCAAATGAACAATACTTTTTTCAATGGTTTCATCGTTTTATTCCATTCATGAGATTGTAAACATTACAAGTTTTATTAAGAACCCGTGTCTCTCACACACACATCAATTTCTTTGGGTGAATTCAAAGGCAACAGCAAGTTAACTTGTTTCCTTGTGGGATGCATGGACCACGTGTAAGGCCGTTTGCATTACAAATTCTTGCACAATCAAATGTATTCTTGCATGACCCAAGAAACTTCTTACAGTCACTATCTTCATTGGGATAAGCAGCGTTCGGTTTGATGTCTGCATCATAAGTTTCATGTTAAGAAAAAAATAATCTTTTAAACCCAATAAAAGGAAGGCACCAAAAAAAAAAAAAAACATTGAGAGAGAAACACTCACCAATAGATTGAGCAAAGAAGATAATAGAAATGAGGAGAAGAAAGACTAAATGGAATTTGACTGAAGCCATTTCTCTTTATCAGTTGCTCACATTTGCAAAATAGTTTCGTAGGTCTAGAATATATAGGCATCATAAAAATGAGACCGAGAGAAGTTGAATGAGTTTTAGTTGAACAAGATTTGATTCCTTCTTTTTCCACTGCTATTTTGCAATTTAGGAAGACTATTAGTTGAGTTGTTTTAGTTTGTTAGTGTTTATGTAGACTCTTATGAGAGTCCATTGGAAACTTCGACACGAATCTGTTTGTTGAGCTCTTATCTATAAGGTATCTTGTGGCAAGTATTCAGTTATGTAGTTGATTGAGTGATTTGTCTTCCTCTCTAATTCTGTTTTTCCGTTTTTTGCAATCGTTTCATCCACATAGTGCTATGGTGTATCTCTAACTAAGTTGGACAAAAAAGAAAAAAATAAAGAAAAAGAGAGAGAGAGAGAGAGAGGAGGTTGGGTAATCATGGTAGCAAATAGTTTTTTAGTCACCATAGTTGCCGATTCCATTGTTCTGCGGAAAAAGTACCAATTTTAGAGTGTTAAGATGAAGACTCTTTTCAAAGTGCAGGATCTTTGGGAGCTTGTAAAAGAAGTTTTGCTGATCTTGATGAAGTAGCGAAACTGAAGGAAAATTTAATTAAAGAAAATGCAAAAGCTCCCTACCTACTAAAAGAAGCTATTCATGAAGATATCTTTTTAGCAATCTTGATTGCAACAACATCCAAGGAAGCATGAGACTTTACAAAAGGAATTCCAAGATCGAGACAAAGTAAACTTCTTTGAGCCTTTGTGAGAAAACCATGAAACCATATGTTAGAATTTGACAAAAAAAATTAAAGTTGGATAGATTTTTTTGGCTATTCCTACCATTGAAAGAGTGGAAACGTTATACGGTTAGCCATGTGTCAAATTTAACGTTCTAATTCAATCAGATACTCTACCTTGTATATTGTAAATCTCCATGTATGCCAAATTGTCATTACAGTATTCCCAAAAAAAAAAAAAAAAAAAAAAAGGTATATTGGCATAATTCGGAAGATGTTTTGCATGACGAAAAATTGTAAGTTCCCAATCATACACTGTTGGAATTTTAAACTGGTTTTTAAGTCATGCGATTCAAAATATTTTAAACTGAGTTTGGCTACTTAGTCTTCAAAATTCAAGAAGGTTCTGTTCTTGACCGTTTCAATATCCATATATTATAGTACTACGTGATCATTGAAGACTTTTAAGGCCCAATATCAACATCAACATTTTTGTATTATTTTAAATTTTAAATGGGCAACTAAAGTATTCGGTTGGGCAGAGGGAGGGTTTTAATGAATCTTGCGACTGCTAAGGTGTGATGTTCAACTAAATTTTAACTATTAATAGCAATTTTAATTTTAAGTTTTATTAGTTGGATGTTTAAATATGTTTAAATTTATGTCATTAATATTATTATTTCTAATCATGATTATTGATTTTTTAAAATTAATTTATGATAAATCACGATTTATAAAAGGTGGAAATTTAAATTTTAACCACATACCTTTGAAGATAATGGGGGTAAACAAGCCTGCCAAACAACTTTTCCAGACTTAGTTGCTGTGTAATCTCTTGAAGTTGTTTTGCAATATCCTCCAAGAGCTGCAACTGTATTTTCTACTTATCCTTGTGCTCCACAAAAAAACTCAGGAGGAAGAATTTGAGCGAACAATGTATTTTCTCCTTATCCTTGTGCTCCACAGAAAAACTCACAAGGAAAATTTTGAGCTGACAATGGGGCAGCAGGAGGAAGAAGAGGAAAATTGTCGGATGCCAATGAAGAGTAGAGAAGGTTTGGTCAACACACGATTTAGTTAACTATTTGGAAATTTAAATATCGTTTAGTTATTTGGCAAATTACATTTTGGAATATTCTTTTTTGATGACTTAAAGGTTTAGTAGTTTTAGAAGGTAGGGGTGTTTTGGGAAGTGAAATGTATACTGCTTTTAGTGGAGTAGTGTAACCGTAGATATATGTTAATTTACGATTATAGAATTTCAACTATCAATAGAAATTTAAATCTCATTTAGAATTTCAACTATCAATTTTATTATATTTAATCATAATCATTTTATTTTATTTTTGAATCCCTAAACTTTCTCATAAAGTTTTCATTCCTATTAATAGCAATTTTAATTTTAAGTTTTATTAGTTGGATGTTTAAATATGTTTAAATTTCTGCCATTAATAATATTATTTCTAATTATGATCATTGATTTTTTTAAATTAATTTATGATAAATCACGATTTGAGGTTTTGTCAGCACACAATTTAGTTAACTGTTTGGAAATTTAAATCTCGTTTAGTTATTTGGCAAATTACATTTTTGGAATTTTTTTATGACTTAAAGGTTTAGTAGTTTTAGAAGGTAGGGGTGTTTTGAGAAGTGAAATGTATACTACTTTTAGTGGAGTAGTGTAACCGTAGATATATGTTAATTTAGATTATAGAATTTCAACTATCGATGGAAATTTAAATCTCGTTTAGAATTTCAACTATCAATTTTATTATATCTAATCATAATCATTTTATTTTATTTTTGAATCCCTAAACTTTCTCATAAAGTTTCCATTCCTATTAATAGAAATTTTAATTTTAAGTTTTATTAGTTGGATATTTAAATATGTTTAAATTTCTGTCAATAATATTATTATTTCTAATCATGATCATTGGTATTTTAAAATTAAAATATGATAAATCACGATTTGGGGTTTTGTCAGCACATGATTTAGTTAACTGTTTGGAAATTTAAATCTCGTTTAGTTATTTGGCAAATTACATTTTGGGATATTCTTTTTTTGATGAATTAAAAGTTTAGTAGTTCTAGAAGGTAGGGGTGTTTTGGGAAGTGAAATGTATATTGCTTTTAGTAGAGTGTTTTAACTACTTTTAGTGGAGTAGTGTAACCATAGATATATGTTAATTTACGATTATAGAATTTCAACTATCAATGAAAATTTAAAACTATTTTAGAATTCAACTATCAATATATTATATCAAATCATAATCATTTAATTTTATTTTTGAATCCCTAAACTTTCTCATAAAGTTTCCATTTCTATTAATAGCAATTTTAATTTTAAGTTTTGTTAGTTGGATGTTTAAATATGTTTAAATTTCTACCATTAATATTATTATTTCTAATCATGAACATTGATTTTTTAAAATTAATTTATAATAAATCACCATTTGGGTTTTGACATCACACGATTTAGTTAACTGTCTGGAAATTTAAATCTCATTTAGTTATTTGGCAATTTACATTTTGGGATATTCTTTTTTGATGACTTAAAGGTTTAGTAGTTTTAGAAGGCAGGGGTGTTTTGGGAAATGAAATGTATACTGCATTTAGTTGAGTGTTTTAACTACTCTTAATTATATTTGGCAAATTACAATTTTGGATATATTTTTTGATGACTTAAAGGTTTAGTGGTTTTAGAAGGTAGGAGTGTTTTGGGAAGTGAAATGTAGCCATCCTCCCTCAGTTCGTGCTTTTATAATAGTAGTATGATATATATATCAGCTTCACATTGTAGTACCAGTGCACAATGTGGAACCACAAATCATAATCATCTTACCGAAAGCACTTTTGTTAGATAGATCAAAGATAAACCTCAAATGAACAATACTTTTTTCAATGGTTTCATAGTTTTATTCCATTCTTGAGATAGTAAACATTACAAGTTTTGTTTCAGAACCCGTCTCTCTCACACACACATAAACTTCTTTGGGCGAATTCAAAGGCAACAGCAAGTTAACTTGTTTCCTTGTGGGATGCATGGACCACGTGTAAGGCCGTTTGCATTACAAATTCTTGCACAATCAAATGTAGTCTTGCATGACCCAAGATACTTCTTACAGTCACTATCTTCATTGGGATAAGTATCGTTCGGTTTGATCTCTGTGTCATAAGTTTCATGTTAAGAAAAAAATAATCTTTTAAACCCAATAAAAGGAAGGAAAAAAAAAAAAAAGGAATGGGAGAGAAAAACTCACCAATAGATTGAGCAAAGAAGATAATAGAAATGAGGAGAAGAAAGACTAAATAGAATTTAACTGAAGCCATTTCTCTTTCTCAGTTGCTCACATTTGCAAAATAGTTTCGTAGGTCTAGAATAGATAGGCATCATAAAAATGAGACCGAGAGAAGTTGAATGAGTTTTAGTTGAACAAGATTTGATTCCTTCTTTTTCCACAGCTATTTTGCAATTTAGGAAGACTATTAGTTGAGTTGTTTTAGTTTGTTAGTGTTTATTTAGACTCTTATGAGAGTCCATTAGAAACTTCGACAAGAATCTGTTTGTTGAACTCTTATCTATAAGATATCTTGTGGCAAGTATTCAGTTATGTAGTTGACTGAGTGATTTGTCTTCCTCTCTAATTCTGTTTTTTTGCTTTTTGCAATTGTTTCATCCACATAGTGCTATGGTGTATCTCTAACTAAGTTGGACAAAAAAGAAAAAAATAAAGAAAAAGAGAGAGAGAGAGAGAGGAGGTTGGGTAATCATGGTAGCAAATAGTTTTTTAGTCACCACAGTTGCCGATTCCATTGTTTTGCGGAAAAAGTACCAATTTTAGAGTGTTAAGATGAAGACTCTTTTCAAAGTGCAGGATCTTTGGGAGCTTGTAGAAGAAGTGTTGCTGATCTTGATGAAGTAGCAAAACTGATGTTAAATTTAATTAAAGAAAATACAAAAGCTCCCTAGCTACTACAAGAAGCTATTCATGAAGATATCTTTTTAACAATCTTGATTGCAACAACATCCAAGGAAGCATGAGACTTTACAAAAGGGATTCCAAGATCAAGACAAAGTGAACTTCTTTGAGCCTTTGTGAGAAAACCATGAAACCACATGTTAAAATTTGACAAAAAAGTTAAAGCTGGATATATTTTTTAGCTATTCCTACCACTGAAAGAGTGGAAACGTTATACGGTTAGCCATGTGTCAAATTTAACGTTCTAATTCAATCAGATACTCTACCTTGTATATTGTAATTCTCCATGTATGCCAAATTGTCATTAATGTATTCAAAAATAGAAGAATTTACATTGGCTTAAATTCGGAAGATATTTTGCATGAGGCACTGGCTGAATTTTAAACTAGGTTTTAAGGCATGCGATTCAAAATATTTTGTAGTTTCCATAATGAAGGTTAAGAGTTGATGTTTTTCCCCAAATAAACATCTAAATAGCGTATAAAGGTATTTTGGAAAACGAGTTTGAGTGGATGACAAATAAGCCTTAAGGGAAAAGACATGGTTAGCTATGCCATATCCTTTGGAGATAACACTTAGTAGGTGTCTCTTCTTCTTCTATATAAAAAGAAGAGTTGATTCCTAATTGCTCGAGCAACGATTCAATACCAATCTTAGTCTCATAATTTTCTATCAAAAAAATTTTGTTTATTAAAAAAAACAAAACAAATTAAAAACTTATGTTAAAGAAGTACTTAATATTTGGCATCAAAGTTGGGTACCTTGCCACACATGGACCTAATTTAACATCAATATATTCCACAGCCTTATGTTCTGTGTTTATGTTGTCCATCGTTAGGCATTAGGTGCATCAATTGTATAGGACAGTGGATTTAAGCATATCCTTGGTACAATTATTTATGTAAACATAGGCCGTGTCGTTCTAACTTACACATATGTGCCCACATCTAACTAGGGGGTCAGCTAATCTACCAACTACCCTAGAAATATGAATAAATTCCACTCCTTGCATAAATTGTTAACCATACATTAATAGTACGAACTGTAAAGCCCCACAATCAATTAAATTACAAGGGAGAAAACAATGTTAAAGGCTTCAACACAATGAGAATTTGTGAAGCATTTATAGTCTTACCTCAACGATTTTTGCTCAAAAGTTCTTTCGATACTTTGACCTTAGGTTACAATTTATACTCATAACCGGCCCATGAATTCAAGCCGTACAACTACGATTACCCTTCTACCAATCTTCTTGTAATTATCTTGTTTCTCGTCATCACAAGTATGATTTTGAGGTCAACTTTCCGTAGTAGAACTCCAAATTCATGATTTATAATTAGATCAATTACATAGGTTGACATGTAAATAGATGCCTTCATGAACTGATATTTTTTGGTCTAGAGGAAAATTATATTAGGTTCTCTAGAGTAATTATCGAGGAATTAAAAAGAATCATGTACAATAAAGTGGGGTAGAGACTACCACCAAGACTGAGATGAAGAGAACTTCTTTGAAACCTTTGCAAGTTAACTAAGAAACCACCGAATGCAATTAGTCACATAAGAATTGACCAAGAATTAGACCCTATGAGCCGAGTTATTGGTTTATTTAGATCTAAATCCAATCACGATTTGATTTTTAGAGCTCTAGAGTGTCTGGTCACTCATTCTAATTGGCAATCTTTCAAGGAATATATATACCAACTTCACATTTTAATACCAGTACACAATGTGGGTCCACAAATCATAATCATTTTACCTAAAGCACTTTCGTTAGATAGATCAAAGACAAACCTCAAATGAACAATACTTTTTTCAATGGTTTCATCGTTTTATTCCATTCATGAGATTGTAAACATTACAAGTTTTATTCAGAACCCTTCTCTCTCACACACACATCAACTTCTTTGGGCGAATTCAAAGGCAACAACAAGTTAACTTGTTTCCTTGTGGGATGCATGGACCACGTGTAAGACCGTTTGCATTACAAATTCTTGCACAATCAAATGTAGTCTTGCATGACCCAAGATACTTCTTACAGTCACTATCTTCATTGGGATAAGCATCGTTTGGTTTGATCTCTGCATCATAAGTTTCACGTTAAGAAAAAAATAATCTTTTAAACCCAATAAAAGGAAGGAAAAAAAAAAAGGACTGAGAGAGAAAAACTCACCAATAGATTGAGCAAAGAAGATAATAGAAATGAGGAGAAGAAAGACTAAATGGAATTTGACTGAAGCCATTTCTCTTTATCGGTTGCTCACATTTGCAAAATAGTTTCGTAGGTCTAGAATATATAGGCATCATAAAAAAGAGACAGAGAGAAGTTGGATGAGTTTTAGTTGAATAAGATTTGATTCCTTGTTTTTCCAAAGCTGTTTTACAATTTAGGAAGACTATTAGTTGAGTTTGTTTTAATTTGTTAGTGTTTATTAAGACTCTTAGGAGAGTCCATTAGAAATTTCGACACGAATATGTTTTGTTGAACACCTATATATAAGATATCTGCTGGCAATTATTCAGTTTTGAAGTTGACTGAGTGATCTGTCTTCCTCACTAATTCTGTTTTTCCGTTTTTTGCAATCGTTTCATTCACAGAGTGCTATGGTGTATCTCTACCTAAGTTGGATGAAAAAGAAAAAAATAAAGAAAAAGAGAGAGGGTGGAGGTTGAGTAATCATGGCAGCAAATAGTTTTTTAATCATCACAGTTTCCGATTTTATTGTTCAACTTAAAAAGTACCAATTCTAGATTGTGAAGATGAAGATTCTTTCCAAAGTGCAGGATCTTTGGGAGCTTGTAGAAGAAGTTTTGCTGATCTTGATGAAGTGGCAAAACTGAAGGAAAATTTAATTTAAAAAAAAATGCAAAAGCTCTCTACCTACTACAACAAGCTATTCATGAGGATATCTTTTTAACAATGTTGATTGCAGCAACATCCAAGGAAGAATGAGACTTTACAAAAGGAAGTCCAAGATCGATACAAAGTGAATTTCTTTGAGCCTTTGTGAGAAAACCATGAAACCACATGTGAGAATTTGACAAAAAAAAAATTAAAAATTGATAGATTTTGTGGCTATTCCTATCACTGAAAGAGTGAAACGTTATAGGGTTAACCATGTGTCAAATTTCTCAATCTTAATAAATCAGATAATCTACCATGTATATTGTGCATCTCCATGTATGCCAAATTGTCATTACAATATTCCAAAAAAAAAATAAAGGTATATTGGCTTAAATTCGTAAGATATTTTGCAGGAGAAATAATTGTGAGTTCTCAATCACACACTGTTGGAATTTTAAACTTGTTTATAAGCCATGCGATTAAAAATATTTTGTAGTTTTCATAATGAAGGTTTAGAGTTGATGTTTTTCATGAATAAACACCTAAATAGCCAATAAATGTCTTTTGGAAAATGAGTTTGAGTGGATAAAAGATAAGCCTGAAGGCAAAAGACATGGTTAGCTAAGCCATATCCTTTGGAGATAACCCTTAGTAGGTGTCTCTTCTTCTTCTATATAAAGAGAAGCTCTTCTTCTTCTATATAAAGAGAAGAGTTGATTCTTAATTGCTCGAGCAGCGATTCAATACCAATCTTAGTTTTATAATTTTCTATCAAAAAAATTATATTTATTAAAAAAAAATTTAAAAATCTTATGTTAAAGAAGTACCTAATATTTGGCATCAAAGTTGGGTACCTTGTCACACATGGACCTCATTTAACATCAATATATTCCACGGCCTTATGTTTTGTGTTTATGTTATCCATCGTAGGGAATTAGGTGTATTGAATGTATAGGACAGTGGATATAAGCATATCCTTGGTAAAATTACTTATGTAAACATAGGCCGTGTCGTTCTCAATTACACATATGCACCCACATCTGACTAGGGAGTCGGCTAATCTACAAACTACCCTATAAATATGACTAAATTCCACTCCTTGCATAAATTGTTAACCATAAATTAATGGAAAGAATTGTAAAACCCCGTAATCGTTCAAATTACAAGGGAGAAAATGAAGTTAAAGACTTCAACACAAGGTGAATTTGGGAGTTCTTTATAGTGTTACCTCAACGATTTTTGCTCAAAAGTTCTTTCGATACTTTGAACTCAGGTTACAATTTATACTCATAACCGGCCCATGAATTCAAACCGTACAACTACGATTACCTTTCTACCAATCCTCTTGTAATTATCTAGTTTCTCGTCATCACAAGTATGATTTGGAGGTCAACTTACCAAAGTAGGACACCAAACTCAAGATTTATAATTAGATCAATTACAGAGGTTGACATGTAAATAGATGCCTTCATGACACTGATATATTTTTGGTCTAGAGGACTTCTTTGAACCCTTTGCAAGTTAACTAAGAAACCACCAACTGCAATTAGTCTCATGAGCATTGACCAAGAATTAGAACCTATGAGTCGAGTTACTGGTTTATTTAGATCTAAATTCAATCACGATTTGATTTTTAGAGCTCTAGATTGTCTGGTCATTCATTCCAATTGGCAATCTTTCAAGGAATATATATACCAACTTCACATTTTAATACCAGTGCACAATGTGGGTCCACAAATCATAATCATCTTACCGAAAGCACTTTCGTTAGATAGATCAAAGATGAACCTCAAATGAACTATACTTTTTTCAATGGTTTCATAGTTTTATTCCATTCATGAGATAGTAAACATTACAAGTTTTATTCAAAACCCGTCTCTCTCACACACACATCAACTTCTTTGGGCGAATTCAAAGGCAACAGCAAGTTAACTTGTTTCCTTGTGGGATGCATGGACCACGTGTAAGGCCGTTTGCGTTACAAATTCTTGCACAATCAAATGTAGTCTTGCATGACCCAAGATACTTCATACAGTCACTATCTTCATTGGGATAAGCATCGTTCGGTTTGATCTCTGCATCATAAGTTTCACGTTAAGAAAAAAATAATCTTTTAAACCCAATAAAAGGAAGGAAAAAAAAAAACCAATAAAAGGAAGGAAAAAAAAAAAAAAAAAAAAAGGACTGAGAGAGAAAAACTCACCAATGGATTGAGCAAAGAAGATAATAGAAATGAGGAGAAGAAAGACTAAAAGGAATTTGACTGAAGCCATTTCTCTTTATCAGTTGCTCACGTTTGCAAAATAGTTTCGTAGGTCTAGAATATATAGGCATCATAAAAAGGTGACAGAGAGAAGTTGGATGAGTTTTAGTTGAATAAGATTTGATTCCTTCTTTTTCCACAACTGTTTTACAATTTAGGAAGACTTTAGTTGAGTTTGTTTTAGTTTGTTAGTGTTTATTATGACTCTTAGGAGAGTCCATTAGAAATTTCGACACGAATATGTTTTGTTGAAGACCTATATATTAGATATCTACTGGCAAGTATTCTGTTTTGAAGTTGACTGAGTGATCTGTCTTCCTCACTATTTATGTTTTTCCATTTTTTGCAATCGTTTCATCCACAGAGTGCTTTGGTGTATCTCTACCTATGTTGGACGAAAAATAAAAAATAAAGAAAAAGAGAGAGAGAGAGGAGGTTGGGTAATCATGGTAGCAAATAGTTTTTTAGTCACCACAATTGCCGATTCCATTGTTCTGCGGAAAAAGTACCAATTTTAGAGTGTTAAGATGAAGACTCTTTTCAAAGTGCAGGATCTTTGGGAGCTTGTAAAAGAAGTTTTGCTGATCTTGATGAAGTAGCGAAACTGAAGGAAAATTTAATTAAAGAAAATGCAAAAGCTCCCTACCTACTAAAAGAAGCTAATCATGAAGATATCTTTTTAGCAATCTTGATTGCAACAACATCCAAGGAAGCATGAGACTTTACAAAAGGAATTCCAAGATCAAGACAAAGTAAACTTCTTTGAGCCTTTGTGAGAAAACCATGAAACCATATGTTAGAATTTGACAAAAAAATTAAAGCTGGATAGATTTTTTGGCTATTCCTACCACTGAAAGAGTGGAAACGTTATACGGTTAGCCATGTGTTAAATTTAACGATCTAATTCAATCAGATACTCTACCTTGTATATTGTAAATCTCCATGTATGCCAAATTGTCATTACAGTATTCCAAAAAAAAAAAAAAAAAAAGTATATTGGCATAATTCGGAAGATATTTTGCATGAGGAAAAATTGTAAGTTCTCAATCATACACTGTTGGAATTTTAAACTGGTTTTTAAGGCATGCGATTCAAAATATTTTGAAGTTTTCATAATGAAGGTTTAGCCAATAAAAGTCTTTTGGAAAATGAGTTTGAGTGGATAACAAACAAGCCTCAAGGGAAAAGACATGGTTAGCTAAGCCATATCCTTTGGAGATAACCTTAGTAGGTGTCTCTTCTTCCTCTATATAAAGAGAATACTTGATTCTTAATTGCTCGAGCAACAATTCAATACCAATCCTAGTCTTATAATTTTCAATCAAAAAAATTATATTTATTAAAAAAAAAATTTGAAAAACATATGTTAAAGAAGTACCTAATATTTGGCATCAAAGTTGGTTACCTTGTCACACATGGACCTCATTTAACATCAATATATTCCACAGCCTTATGTTCTGTGTTTATGTTGTCCATTGTTGGGCATTAGATGCATCGAATGTATAGGACAGTAGATTTAAGCATAGCCTTGGTAAAACTATCTATGTAAACATAGGCCGTGTCTTTCTAACTTACACTTATGCTCCCACATTTGACTAGGGAGTCGGCTAATCTACCAACTACCCTAGAAATATGAATAAATTCCACTCCTTGCATAAATTCTTAACCATACATTGGTGGAAAGAATTTTAAAGCCCCGTAATCGATCGAATTACAAGGGAGAAAACGATGTTAATGGCTTAAAACAAGTAGAATTTGGGAGGCGTTTATAGTCTTACCTCAACGATTTTTGCTCAAAAGTTATTTCGATACTTTGATCTCACGTTACAATTTATACTCATAACCAGCCCATGAATTCCAGCCGTACAACTACGATTACCCTTCTACCAATCTTCTTGTAATTATCTTGTTTCGTCATCACAAGTATGATTTTGAGGGTAACTTACCGGAGTAGAACTCCAAATTCATGATTTATAATTAGATCAATTACAGAGGTTGACATGTAAATAGATGCTTTCATGACATTGATATTATTTTGGTCTAGAGGAAAATTATATTAGGTTCTCTAGAGTAATTATCGAGGAATTAAAAAGAATCATGTACAATAAAGTGGGGTAGAGTCTACCACCAAGACTGAGATGAAGAGAACTTCTTTGAACCCTTTGCAAATTAACTAAGAAACCACCGAATGCAATTAGTCACATAAGCATTGACCAAGAATTAGACCCTATGAGCCGAGTTGTTGGTTTATTTAGATCTGAATCCAATCACGACTTGATTTTTAGAGCTCTAGAGTGTCTGGTCACTCAATCTAATTGGCAATCTTTCAAGGAATATATATACCAACTTCACATTTTAATTCCAGTGCACAATGTGGGTTCACAAATCATAATCATCTTACCGAAAGCACTTTCGTTAGATAGATCAAAGATAAACCTCAAATGAACAATACTTTTTTCAATGGTTTCATAGTTTTATTCCATTCATGAGATTGTAAGCATTACAAGTTTTATTCAGAACCCGTCTCTCACACACACACATCAACTTCTTTGGGCGAATTCAAAGGCAACAGCAAGTTAACTTGTTTCCTTGTGGAATGCATGGACCACGTGTAAGGCCGTTTGCATTACAAATTCTTGCACAATCAAATGTAGTCTTGCATGACCCAAGATACTTCTTACAGTCACTATCTTCATTGGGATAAGCAGCGTTCGGTTTGATGTCTGCATCATAAGTTTCACGTTAAGAAAAAAATAATCTTTTAAACCCAATAAAAGGAAGGAAAAAAAAAAAAAGATTGAGAGAGAAAAACACACCAATAGATTGAGCAAAGATGATAACAGAAATGAGGAGAAGAAAGATTAAATGGAATTTGACTGAAGCCATTTCTCTTTATCAGTTGCTCACATTTGCAAAATAGTTTCGTAGGTCTAGAATATATAGGCATCATAAAAAAGAGACAGAGAGAAGTTGGATGAGTTTTAGTTGAACAAGATTTGATTCCTTCTTTTTCCACAGATATTTTGCAATTTAGGAAGACTATTAGTTGAGTTGTTTTAGTTTGTTAGTGTTTATTTAGACTCTTATGAGAGTCCATTAGAAACTTCAACAGGAATCTGTTTGTTGAACTCCTACCTATAAGATATCTTGTGGCAAGTATTCAGTTATGTAGTTGACTGAGTGATTTGTCTTCCTCTCTAATTCTGTTTTTCCGTTTTTTACAATCGTTTAATCCACATAGTTCTGTGGTGTATCTCTAACTAAGTTGGACAAAAAAGAAAAAAATAAAGAAAAGGAGAGAGAGAGAGGAGGTTGGGTAATCATGGCAGCAAATAGTTTTTTAGTCATCACAGTTGCCGATTCCATTGTTCAGCGGAAAAAGTACCAATTTTAGAGTGTTAAGATGAAGACTCTTTTCAAGTGCAGGATCTTTGGGAGCTTGTAGATGAAGTTTTGCTGATCTTGATGAAGTAGCAAAACTGATGGAAAATTTAATTAAATAAAATGCAAAAGCTATCCACCTACTACAACACGCTATTCATGAGAATATATTTTTAACAATCTTGATTGCAACAACATCCAAGGAAGCATGAGTGTGAAACCCGACCCTAACCTTAACCCGGATACTCTTTGATTGTAGGTCCGAAGACCCGAAGTAGAAGTGAAAGTCAACTATGGGCCATATTGGTAGATGATATAGTGTTCGACTCTGAACCTATGGAGATTAAAGATAATGCCCCATACTTGAAGTCAGTGTTGGATATAGAGGAAGAGACTGCACCTTGATGAAGAGAAGATTAGTTGATGACCATAGAGCTTGGTGGGATATGATTTAAAGCCATTTTTCCATGCTAGGTATGTTATAGAATATGTGTTTAAAGTTTCGTTTGATTCCGAGTAGTGGAAGACCCTCAAATCCCTATTTTTGGCTTTGCTGGTCGGCTGGGTCGAGTGCTTGGGTCAAGTGCTCAATGCTACCCAGCCAATTGACGCAGTGTTGCTGAACTCGAACAGAATCTTCTGTTTTGAGAATCTTGCTATATATACCCCATGACTTCGTGATTTTAGTATCCCTAGCCTCCATAACACCTAGAGAACGAAGGGAAACCATCTCCAAGCCTCCAAGAGTGAAGAACAAGACCTAATCTTGCAATCTTGCAAACTCTCTCTCTTGTTCTCCAATTAAAGGTTAGTAATCTATCTTTTATGTTAATGATTTATCTTTCTATGATCACTCTCATCTCTGAACTGAGATTATGATGAAGATGCTGCAACCTTGTAGTCATATCTTTACAATCTCTTTTCATTCTCTTGTACTATGATCATCTCATTCATTCTTAACATGATTCTTATGATTTCTTCTTAAACTATGATAATATTTCCTATTTTGATTCATTCTAGCATTATAGATGCTTCTCTATGATTATTCATACCTCTGATCTATTGTGTTCTTGTACTAGAATGAGATCTAATCATCTCTAGTTCATCTCTTTCATTCATAGCATGTTTCCAATGAAAACTATGATTTTTACCAAAATAGAAACTATGGTTCTAAATTAGGAAGTAATGTTTTAATGGTGGTTTGATGTCTAAATTATGCTTTCTAGGCTTAGACTACTGTGTTAGACAATCCCTCCAAGTTTCGTCGCATTCCGGTTTATGTAGCATAGGTTTCGGATCAAGATTCCCTTTTTACTTTCGGATTTGCTCTAGGGCAGACTGCCTGGGTCGACTGGCCAATGCTACCCAGCCAATCAACCCGCAACAGCAGAATCTGTTTTCTTCGTCCGATTCGATTCGAATCATGCTTATTCTTTTAGGACTACTTCCTAATGGTTGTGTGATGCTATTTTAGGGATTATTTGCTAACTTTGGATTCATCCTCTTGTTCGTCCAGAATATTCTCGGATCTATTTACGGTAAGGAAAGTTGTTACCATATTAACATAGATTTGCATAGATTTAGTTTCTAATTTGGGAACTACTTAGATTTGCTACTGTTATGTTAGTTTCTATTATGATATGAATGCTGCAAGTACATTAGGATTTTATTTCTTTATTTACTTTATGTACTTGATTATGTATGAATACTTACTCATGTATGTTTCCTTATTTATTTAATCTTGTCTTATTATACTCTTTCATATGATGTGATATTTGTCATGGATGATATGACTGAATTATGATTGTGATTGCTTAGGTATGATTTGGGATTGGGGAATGTCCTTTTGACATTTCTGTCCTTGGACCTCATTGGGAGTAGTATGGGATATTTCCAATGTTGCCCTTTGACGCTTTCCCGGATTATTGGTTTTCATACCTAGGACTTGTCTAGCAGTGTTTGGCTAGGTTATACCCCTGTTATATCATACCTGAATTGGAAGGGTATTGAGACCGAACGACCCGTGGTAGCAATGGGGATTCATGGGTGCTCAAGACCGGTGAGTTATATCCGTGAGGGGACATGAATCACATTGTGGGGACCATTTGTGGGTAGAGTTGCATATGGATAGACTTGGGCTCATGGGCGTTCAAGACCGGTAACCAACCCGTGAGAGGACATGAGAGCTTCCCGTTTACTATATGTGGATGACCTATAGGGTTGATGAGTCCGTATTTGAGAGAGTCGGATACGCCGACTCTAGTGTGAAGGATACCGGAAAGGATCCCGAGAGGGGAGGAATGGACGTATCCGGATCCGAGTTGATATGACTAAGTAGAAGACTTGCATTGGGCTAGGCTTTACCTTGACATGCGCCAATACTTAGACCAAACGGTGATGTGAGAGAGAGGTGACTTAACCCCTAACCATGGATTGTCCAAGATGGATGAAGGACCCACTACCAACCGGTGTTGTGTGATGAGACCTACCCAAAGAAGTATGGTGCTATGACTTAAAGCATGTCCGCCTATAGAGACCAGCATACATAGAGTTAGACTCATACATACATTGTTGCCTCATATCATATCATCTTATGCTTTGTTTGTGATACTATGTTATTTATGCTATTATGGAATAACTTGCCTTGCTGAGTTTCTTTGAAACTCATTCCTTTTTGTACAATATCTTTTGTTAGACTATTCTACAGGTTTTGATGGCTATGAAGTGCAATATGAGGAAGCGCAAGATGAAGAAGCGTACCATACGCAAAGTGCTGGCGACTACGAAAATTACTGTGAGGATCCCTCGAGTGGTCTCTCTTGTTACCAGGATTAGCCCTACTGTGGAGTGGGAGCGTTTGAGCATCATCAATGAAGTCTATGTCTATGAGGACATCCTTTATAAAGTAGAAAAGACTCTAGTTTAGATTATATCTTTCTTTCTTGTCTTTAGAATCGGTTGTAATCCCATTTGATTTTCGAACTACATTCCGCTGTACTCGTGGAGTGAAATTCCGCCTCACTCTACTTTTAATTTATATATCTATTGGTATCTTTTCCGCACTCTGATGAATATCTCATTACTTTACCTTGATTCATTGAATAATATTGTTAACATTGATTTAGTCTTGTTCTTGATTATATTGTTGTGAATGTGGGAGGTTGATTTCTCTAACTACTGGATCTTGTGGACTGTGGATCACACACTCGGGTATGCTAGATAGGGTACCGGCTGGGTGGATGTGACAATGAGACTTTACAAAAGGAATTCCAAGATCGAGAAAAAGTGAACTTCTTTGAGCCTTTGTGAGAAAATCATGAAACCACATGTGAGAATTTGACAAAAAAAAAAAAAATGGATAGATTTTGTGGCTATTCCTTCCACTGAAAGAGCGGAAACGTTATAGGGTTAGCCATTTGTCAAATTTCTCAATCAAATCAATCAGATACTCTACCATGTATATTGTGCATCTCCATGTATGCCAAATTGTCATTACAGTATTCCAAAAAAAAAAAATAAAGGTATATTGGCATAAATTCGTAAGATATTTTGCATGAGGAATAATTGTGAGTTCTCAATGATACAGTGTTGGAAATTTAAACTTGTTTTTAAGGCATGCGATAAAAAATATTTTGTAGTTTTCATAATGAAGGTTGAGTTGATGTTTTTCCCAAATAAACACCTAAATAGCCAATAAATGTCTTTTGGAAAACGAGTTTAAGTGGATAACAGATAAGCCTTAAGGGAAAAGACATGGTTAGCTAAGCCATATCCTTTGGAGATAACCCTTAGTAGGTGTCTCTTCTTCTTCTACATAAAGAGAAGACTTGATTCTAATTGCTCGAGCAACGATACAATACCAATCTGAGTCTTTTAATTTTCTATCAAAAAAATTATGTTTATTAAAAAAAAAAAATTAAAAACTTATGTTAAAGAAGTACCTAATATTTGGCATCAAAGTTGGGTACCTTGTCACACATGGACCTCATTTAACATCAATATATTCCACGGCCTTATGTTCTATGTTTATGTTGTCCATCGTTGGGCATTAGGTGTATTGAATGTATAGTACAGTGGATTTAAGCATATCCTTGGTAAAATTATTTATGTAAACATAGGTCGTGTCGTTCTAACTTACACGTATGCACCCACATCTGACTAGGGAGTCAGCTAATCTACCAACTACCCTAGAAATATGACTAAATTCCACTCTTTGCATAAATTGTTAACCATACATTAATGGAAAGAATTGTAAAGCCCCATAATCGATCAAATTAGAAGGGAGAAAACGATGTTAAAGGCATCAACACAAGGAGAATTTGGGAGGCGTTTATAGTCTTACCTCAACGATTTTTTCTCATAAGTTCTTTCGATACTTTGATCTCAGGTTACAATTTATACTCATAACCAGCCCATGAATTCAAGCTGTACAACTATGATTACCTTTGTCACATCCCGCCCTAAATCCACCCAGGGGGTACCCTATCTGGGTTACACGGGAGTGATCCAAAACCCAACAGATCTGGTTTAGGAACGATCATATCCACTTAGCACAATAATATAATCAAAAGCAAGAACAATTCTTTGTATCCAAATAATTTAATAATAAAAGTCAAGAAAGGATCTCAGAAGGTTTCACAAATAACATCAGAGTGCGGAAATGATTCAAATATGGTAAACAGACAAGTGTGAAAAAGAGGGAGGAAACTCATCCTATAATAATAGCGGAAGGTAGATCGACTAAAATTAAATTTTACAACCAGTTCCCAAAATGACAAGGGAACAAACTAAACTACGGTCTTGACGAATCAAATAAAAAGGTTAAAAGATAATGGGACGATATCCCAACACTAGCACACAAGTGTAAGGGCTGAACTGCTAGTCTTCACCAATGTAGTCACCATAATAAGTAGTTTAAGAGTCATCAACTTAGTCTTCATAGTGTTGACCATCATAGTCAATAGTAGTAGTACCTGCAGAAAAGTCTAACAAAATATGTTGCAAAAAGGAGTGAGTTCAAAAGAACTCAGCAAGGAAAGTTATTCCATAATAACATAAATCATATGATGCACAGCATAGCATGATGCAATATGATATGAGACATATGATGCAAACATGAATCTAACTCTAAGTATGCTGGTCTCTAAGGTAGACATGCTTTAAGTCGTAGCACCATACTTCTTTAGGTAGTCTCAGTCACTCATCACTGGGGGGAATTGGGTCCTGCATCCCTCTCGGACAAATCCATGGTTGGGGGTTTCGGTCACCACTCTCTCACATCACCATTTGGTCCAAGTATTAGCACATGTCAAGGTAAAGCCTAGCCCAATGCAAGTCATCTACTTAGTCATATCATGTCAGTTCCAGATACGTCCATTCCTCCCCTCTCGGGATCCTTTCTGGTATCCTTCACACTAGAGTCACAGATATTACCCACCGGACTCATCAACCCTATTGGTCATCCACAAATAGGAGACGGGAAGCTCTCACATCCCCTCACGGATCATTTCACCGGTCTTGAGTGCCCGTGAGCCCAAGTCTAGCCATTTGCAACCTTACTAATAAATGGCCCATTTCGGTTATCCGCAATGCGATTTATGTCCTCTCAGGGGATGGTTACCGGTCTTGAGCGCCCACAAATCCACACTACTACTATGGGTCATTCGGTCTCAATGCCCTTCCGATTCGGGTCTGATATGATAGGGACATCCTAGCCAAACATCACTAGAGAAGCCCTATATATGTCATCCAATAACCCGAGAAAGCGTGGATGGGCATCTTCGGAGAAAATCCCATACTATTCCCCTCGATGTCCAAGGACAGAAGCACCAGTAGGATACTCAATCCCAAGTTATACCTAAGCAATCACATGCTTATTTCTATCCATTACATATCAACAATACATTATCATATTGAAAACATATCATAACATCTCATAATACAGTGTATAAATAAATGACAAGAATAAGTAAACATGATAAACCAAGTAATTAAGCATGGTGCTACTATCATAAGGTAACTACAGTAGTCATATGATGTCTAAAATCAACTAATAAGTTAAGTCTACTAAGTTACCAACAACAGTGTAAAAGTCATACAGTCTATGTTATATGGCAATAACCGTCCTTACCTTGAGTTGGAGAAGAAGATGGTCCAAGATCACAAGCAAGTGGCCCAATTAGTCTTAAAACCCTAAACAAACATATATGAAGGATTAGAGAAGAAATCAGAACAATCGGAGATCGAACGAATCAAAACTTGCTTCTTTAGGCTTCAGGACAAGAAATTTTTCACTGAATCCCTCATTGCAGTTGCAAACCATGGAAAGTGAGTGAGAGAGAGAGAGAGAGAGAGAGAGAGAGAGAGAGAGAGAGAGAGAGAGAGAGAGAGAGAGAGAGAGAGAGAGAGAGAGAGAGAGAGAGAGAGAGAGAGAGAGAGAGAGAGAGTGAGTAAGAGGAAGAAGTGACTGGTCTTCAAAAGTCCGGAACGCTACACACCCTAGGATACATGAAGACATGACTTGCATTTAAATGCGTAGTTCATATAACTTATTACCCCATTGCATAAGAGAGATTAATGAAATGCTTAATTATCTCGGTAATGACCATTTCATTTGGTTTCTACTTGTAAAATTATAAGGTCTTCCATGGATCAAGATAACATATGTATCAAGAAAATATGTGGTTACCAAAATATATATATATATATGTGTATATGTGTGTGTGTGTGTGTGTGAATTAATTGATTAAAAAACATAAGAATTAGTCAAAAGTCAAGAAACCCATTTAGACTTTCACAATTTTCTGATTTAAAATCAAACTTAATTAACTTTTCGGATCAATATAGGGGGTAATGACTTTCACGTTGTTAAGTGTTGAACATTACTATAATTATTCACTTAAGACTTCCGTAATTAGAACCATAATTAAACCGGTTTTTGTTCAAAGCATAAATCAGCTGAGCTAGTTGATGTTCATAGACTTGGTTCCATTTGGGCTACCAAGGGGACTGAAAGCATGCAGCTGTAATAGGGTATTCAAAGATTATTATTATTATTATTATTATTATTATTATTATTATTATTATTATTATTATTATTATTATTATTATTATTATTATTATTATTATTATTATTATTATTATTATTATTATTATTATTATTATTATTATTATTATTATTATTATTATTATTATTATTATTATTATTATTAATTAAGAAAGTGACCAAACGCATGCAAGAGAGAGGTAAAGTTCAGAGAAAAAGAATGGAATGCGTGACTCGTTTATTGTCCAAACAAACTCACTCTCATGCAATACAAGAGAAATTTCATAGATGAATGGAGTAAAGAGATTTAGATTTAGCTGTTCCACGGCCTTAGGTTCTATGTTTATGTTGTCCTTTGTTGGGAATTATTTGGATTGAATGTATAGGACAGTGGATTTAAGCATATGCTTGGTAAAATTATTTATGTAAACATAGGCCGTGTCATTCTAACATACACATATGCCCCCACATCTGACTAGGGAGTCGGCTAATCTAGTGACTACCCTAGAAATATGAAAGAATTCCACTCCTTGCGTAAATTGTTACGCATACATTAATGGATAGAACTGTAAAGCCCCATAATCGATCAAATTACAAGGAAGAAAACAATGTTAAAGGCTTCAACACAAGGAGAGTTTGGGAGGCGCTTATAGTCTTACCACAACGATTTTTGCTCAAAAGTTCTTTCGATACTAAGATCTCAGTTTACAATTTATACACATAACCGGTCCATGAATTCAAGCCGTACAACTACGATTATCTTTTTACCACCTTTCTTGTAATTATATAGATTCTCGTCAGGAAAAGTCTGATTTTGAGGTCAACGTAACAGAGTAGTACTCCAAGTTCAGGATTTATAATTAGATCAATTCCAGAGGTTGACATGTAAATAGATGCCTTCACGACATTGAATTTTTTTTCTGGTCTTGAGGAAAATTATATTTGGTTCTCTAGAGTAATTCTACAAGAGTTAAAAAGAATCATGTACAATAAAGTGGGGGTAGAGACTGCCACAAAGACTGAGATAATGAGAACTACTTTGAACCCTTTGCAAGTTAACTAAGAAACCACCAGATGCAATTATTTTCTGGAGTCATGACCTAGAATTAAAACCTAAGAGCTGAGTTACTGGTTTTTATAAATCCAAATCCAATCACGATTTTGTTTTTTGTAGCTCTAGAGTATCTGGTCCCTCATTCCAATTAGCAATCCTTCAAGGTATATATATATATATATATATACACACACACCTGCTTCACATTTTAATACCAATGCACAATGTGGGTCCACAAATCATAGTCATCTTACCGTAAGCACTTTAGTTAGATAGATCAAAGATAAACCTCAAATGAACAATACTTTTTTCAATGGTTTCATAGTTTTATTACATTCATGAGCTAGTAAACATTACATGTTTTATTCTGAACCCGTCTCTTTCACACACACACATCAACTTCTTTGTGCGAATTCAAAGGCAACAACAAGTTAACTTTCCACCATGTGGGATACACGGACCACGTGTAAGGCGGTTCGCATTACAAATTCTTGCACAATTAAATGTAGTTTTGCATGACCCAAGATACTTCTTACAGTCACTATCATCATTGCGATAAGGCGCGTTTGGTTTGATGTCTGCATCATAAGTTTCATGTTAAGAAAAAAATAATCTTTTAAACCCAATAAAAGGAAGAAAGAACGAAAAAAAACAAAGAAAAAGAGACAGAGAGACAAAGAGAGAAAAAAAAAAAAAAAAAAAAAAAAAAAAAAAAGAGAGAGAGAGAAAAACTCACCAATAGATTGGGCAAAGAAGATAACAGAAAGGATGAGAAGAAAGACTAAATGGAACTTGACTGAAGCCATTTCTCTTTGTTAGTTGCTCACCTTTGCAAAATAGTTTCATATGTCTAGAATATATAGGCATAATGAAAAAGAGACATAGAGAAGTTGGATGGGTTTTAGTTGAATAAGATTTGTTTCCCTCTTTTTCCACAACTGTTTTGCAATTTAGGAAGACTTTCAGTAGAGTTTGTTTTAGTTTGTTACTGTTTATTTAGACTCCTAGGAGAGTCCGTTAGAAACATCCACACGAATCTGTTTTGTTGAAGTCCTCTATAGAAGATATCTTGTGGCAAGTATTTCAGTTATGAAGTTGTCTGAGTGATCTGTCTTCCTCTCTAATTCTATTTTTCTGTTTTTTGCTATCGTTTCATCCACAGAGTGCTATGGTGGATCTCTGCCTAATAGAGAGGAAAAACAAAAAAGAAGAAGAAAATTAGAAATAGAGGAGGTTGAGTAATGATGGCATAAAATAGTTTTTTAATCATCATAGTTGCCGTGTCTCTTGTTCAGCGGAAAAAGTACCAATTCTGTAGTGTGAAGAAGAAGACTCTTTTCAAAGTGCAGGATATTTTGGAACTTGTACAAGAAGTCTGCTGATCTTGATGAAGTAGCAAAACTGAAGGAAAGTTTAATTAAAGAAAATGAAAAAGCTCTCTACCTACTAAAACAAGCTATTCATGTGGATATCTTTCTAACAATCTTGATTGCAGCAACATGCAAGGAAGCATGGCTGACTTTTCCAAAGTAATTGCAAGTTCGAGACAAAATGAATTTCTTTGAGCCTTTGTAAGCTTTATAACTAGAGATTTCAATTATTTTTGTTTTTTTTTTTGGTGAGGGATTCACCTCCAAAAATTATTTGGTCGACGTGTTTTTGTGAATGTGCAAATATTGCTTTTTGAATCTCTGGTTTCACCCTTACCCATAAATCTCGTTCCGTTTTAGTGTAAAGGTGAATCTCTAGTTTCATGAATCTAGAGTTTTTACAACCACGGGTATATTCCAATTCTGAATCCGGTTTCAATCTCGTTCTGTCCCGCCCTAAGATAACTAGGAAACCACTTGTGAGAATTTGAAAGAAAAAAAAAAAAAAAAAAAAAGGGATAGATTTTGTGGCTATTCCGACCACTGAAAGAGTGGAAACGTTATAGGGTTAGCCATTTGTCAAATTTCACGCTCTAATTCAATCAGATACTCTACCAAGTATATTGTGCATCTCTATGTATGCCAAATTGTTATTACAGTATTCGGGGGAGGGGGGGGGAAAGAAGAAGGTATACTGCCTTCAATTCAAAAGTTATTTTGCATGAGGAATAATTGTAAGTTCTCAATTGTACACTCTTGGAATTTTAAACTGGTTTTTAAGGCAAGCGATTCAAAATATTTTATCGTTTTCATAAGAAGGGTGAGAGTTGATGTTATTCCCTAATAAATACCTAAATAGCCAATAAATGTCTTTTGGAAAAAAAGTTTGAGTGGATAACAACTATGCCAGAAGGAAAAATACATGGTTAGCTAAGCCCTATCCTTTGGAGAAATCCCTTAGTAGGTGTCTCTTGTTCATCTATATAAAGAGAAGAGTTTATCCTTAATTGCTCTAGCAACAATTCTATACCATCTTATTCTTCTATAAAAAAAAATTTGCTTATTAAAAAAAGAATTTGAAAAACTTATATTAAAGAAGTAGCTAATATTTGGCAACAAAGTTCTGTACCTTGTCACACATGGACCACTTTTAACATCAACATATTCCACGGCCTTAGGTTCTATGTTTATGTTGTCCTTCGTTGGGCATTATTTGGATTGAATGTATAGGACAGTGTATTTAAGCATATCCTAGGTGAAATTATTTTTGTAAACATAGGCCGTGTCGTTTTAACATACACATATGCCCCCACATCTGACTAGGGAGTCGGTTAATCAAGTGACTACCCTAGAAATATGAACGAATTCCACTCCTTGCATAAATGTTATGCATACATTAATGGATAGAACTGTAAAGCCCCATAATCGATCAAATTACAAGGGAGAAAACAATGTTAAAGGCTTCAACACAAGGAGAGTTTGGGAGGCGCTTATAGTCTTACCACAACGATTTTTGCTCAAAAGTTCTTTCGATTGTCATTGGGGGATCCAAGTCCGCTTTTCTGTCGAAATGCCGAAAGATTTGAAATGGGAACCTCCTGATGTGGGGTGGATTTCCATTAATTGTGATGGCTCCATACATAATGGACTTGGTGGCATGGGTGTTTTGGGACGCAACTACCTAGGGAAAGTCATCTTTGCTTCGGCTGGCGCCTTCCAAGAAAAGCACGTTCTCTTGATCGAGTTATCGGCTATTGAAGCGTCGTTGATCCATTTTGATCCTGGGGAATACCTTCTGCCCTCACGAATATTGTTCGTGATGATGCAGAGGGAAAGATTTATTATCAAATGTAAATTTTATACACATTATTTATCTAATATTATTAGCTTCCTATTCCAAAAAAAAAAAAATTAAATGACATCCTAGCTCATAGAATTCTTGAGTGGGATACATTACAAAATGAATCCTTGTGTAACTTGTGTTTTATATAAAATTATCCTTGATGCAGGTGGCATATATAATTGCAAAATGGATCGTTGTGTTCATCGACATTATTTAATTATTGTGGCCACCCAAAATCCATTACTGAGGAGACAAGACGCTTGTCATCTTATCCATAAGCATAAATAATGCAAAATTTAAAATCTGGGAAATGCTGTTATTTTGAATCATTAGTATGGTTATAGACAAGGTTTTCAAAACAAGCTAAGAGAATGCATGATTTCGGATTGTTTACTTGTGGTTCTTGCCCTCTAAGGTTTCCAATCATTTTCAAACTGGATGAGTTATGTATAGTTTAGTTTTAGATATGAGACTTTTTTTTTTTTTTTTATTTTTTATTTAGCAAATTCTCTTTGATTGAACTTGGTGAGGTTAAGGTATACCATCTTTGTTTATTGTGGATCCTTCTCATTTGTATAGGTCTCTCTACCCTTAGTCTTTCCTTTAATATACATGTTTTTCTGAAGTTGCAAGATTTGAACTTGTAAATGAATACAATTTAGCAGATGCACTTGAAGTTGCAAGATTTAAAATTGTAAATTCATACAATTTCACAAATTCACATGAAGTTGCAAGATTTGAAACTGTAAATAAGTATAGTTCTATAGTTTTTAAAATTCTAGTTCTCAATTGAAATTATGTGGAGAAAATATTATTGATGAGAACTTACTGGAAATAAAAATATTTTTCAACTTTTCATGCTTCAAATGTGCTATTGTGTAATAGCAATATCATGAAAGGTTTTAAATGATTCTCTGAATTGATCTCATGTGTCATTGTGATTGAGCAAAATTATGAAAATTCATTAAACTCGTCCTATTGGTTATGTTCCATTCTCTGAAGTGAATGCCACAATTCATGATAAGCCTGAAAGAAGGCAAAATTATACTTATTGTTATGACTGTAAAAGTGGATGAAGCGGAAGACGGAATAATTATTATTCTTATGATTAAAATAAATAAGAGGATAATAAAGATTTTCTTCGTGAGTCTTCAAGGAGTAAAGATAATATTTGTCATTAATGTGGTATGAAATATCATTAGACATGTATCTGTCGTACTCCAGAATATTTCGTTAAGCTTTGTCAAGCTTTAATTAAAGGAATGAAAATAATGTGGAGATAAATTGGATTTTTCAAAATAATGACATTGGAGCAAATTTTGCCTATAAAGAGGATGATTTTGATGGCTTCACAAATAGTACACATCTAGATACTACTGATATGGGAAAATCATTACCGAACCAATCCATCCTCGGTTCAATCCTAGACTCCGGTCGACAACGGTCCGACCATGGCGGGGTTCAAACAAACCGGACTAATCATTAGCATGATAAAGAAGGAACCTTGCAAGTCCAGAAGGCAGGCACGAACCCATGAAATTCTGGATGGATAACCAATCAAGAAGCGGTTGTTATCACTTATGAGAGTTGGCGATCGTGCAGGATAGGGTAACTGCCATGCACTCAAGGCAAGGGATCGTGTGATTAAGGGAAGTCACCCATTACTCCGCAAAAGAAGTTTAACCGTAAAGATCTGAGGGTCACCAAGATGAGGCTTGAACAAATCCAACGGTCGGGATTGGAAGGTAAAAACTATATAAACCCTGACCTACGTACAAAGGAGGTAATTGAATAGTATTCCCAATAATCGTATTCAAATTTTTGCTCTGCAACTAGCCAGAGCTTTGTGATCAGTTCCTTAACTGGCTTAGCCTTCGAAGGTGGCCTCCTAACCCCCACGGTCGGGCCACGTCTGACATTGTTTTGCAGGTCATTCATCAGTGAACTAAGGGCTTAGAAGATTTTAGACACATCATTTGGCGCCATCTGTGGGAAACGCTTCAAAAGGTCATGGTTACCAGATCAGCAACAGCAGCGGTAGCGGCTCAACGAGAAATTAACATTCACCCTCTAGAGGGAAATAGTCTAGAAGATATTCCAGAAGGAAGTCGCGCTCGAGAGATTCGTGAGGATGGAGGATTAGGTGGTAACGAACGCTTGAACCATCCAAATCCTCTTCAGCAACAAATGGATCAAATGCAGTTTTAGTTTCTGAAGATGCAATAGACACTTCGTACGTTGGTCAAGCAAGTGGTGGCTCCTCAGGCTCCTGATCAGGAGGAGGCTAGAAGATGTGCAGGAGAAGCGGAGATGCTTATACCTCCAACACGAGGGCATTCCCAGCAAGGTGATAGACAACTAGCCGAAGGCCAAAATTATAGACAGACATTCAAAGGAACCCCCGAGGTCGGTCCAGGGAGTTGAGGACCGGAGAACTGCCCAGAAGGGACGGTCGGCGTGATCGGCCGCAAGCAAGCCGAACCGAAAAGGTAACAAGGTTTGGTAGAGGAGTTCGCACTCACTCGGCAACTTCTCGACGCTCGGGATAAGAAAGCATTCGGTCAGATGGTGGTCGAACGGTGCACATTGGTCGAGAGCTTGTTGATATAAATCAAAGATTGGGACAACTTTCCCAAGGAAGGATGACCAATGACATTTATTCGATCGTTAGAAAGACTCCAATTTTTGAAGCTATAGCTGGATTCGAATTTCCTCATAACTTCCGGCTCCCCACTTTTTCTTCGTTCGACGGTTCAGGAGATCCCATTGCCCATATAAGTTATTACTAGCAAACAATGGCAGTAGCTAGCAATTCTGTTTAAATTCTTTGTAGAGTGTTTGGTTCTTCCCTGATCAGGATGGCACAAAAGTGGTTCTCAAATCTTCCATTGGGAAGAATTGTTGATTTTGAGGAGTTAGCCCAAAAGTTTATCGGTCATTTCCAAAGTGGAATTCAAATCAAGAAGATGGAGGAAACGTTATTCACTATCAAGCAAGGGAAGAATGAATCAATTTGGGAACACCTGAAAATATTTAACAAAGTCACTATGGAGATTGAGAATATGGATGAACGGGTGGCCAAAACTGCTCTCTTCACGAGACTCACAAACCGAAGGCTACTGGAGTTATTACCTCAAGGCATGCCTGCTACATATTTCAAGTTGGTGCAAAGGTGTCAAAAGCAAGCAGAAGTGACTGAAATTCTTGACGCACGTCAAGGCGAAATAAAGGCCTCCAACAAAGCGTAGAGGGCCCCTGAAAGAAATCAGAAGCCAAGCAGTCCAACCATGATCGGGCAAGGAAATCACGCTTGGTTTGGAGGCAGCGGTCTCCTGATCAAAGTGAGTATACACTATTGAATGCTCCGTGGTCGAAAATTTTGATGCAGATCAAGAATCAAGACATTTTGAAATGGCCACCAAAGATGATAGCAAAACCAAGAGAGAGGAATATGGAAAAGTATTGTCGTTTTCACAGAGATTACGAGAATTATACTAACGAGTGCAGGCACTTGAAAGCTGATATTGAGAGATTGATATCTCAAGGACACCTATCCAGCATTGTCAACGGGAGACAGGCTGAACCGAGAGCAACTGTTGAAAAAAGGGAACGTTCGGGAAGCAGAGATCGCCGAGTTGAGGTTCCCAAGTCAAAGAAGGGAAAGGAAGTGATCAGTGCTAGTCGATCTCCTATTCTTACCATATTCAAAGGTTCCGAGCCTGAGTCCCTCAAAAAGCTCAAAGCTAAGTCTAAGTTAGTTGGGACTGGAGAGATGCAGAAGCGAAAATAGCTGAACAATGAAAGTTCTATTACTTTTGATGAAGAAAACAAAAGGGGTGTGTGTACAACTCATGATGATGCAATCGTGATCAAAGTAGAAATCGGACACCGAGAGGTGCACAGAGTACTGGTCGACACAGGGTCTTTGGCAGATCTTTTATCTTACGAAGCCTATCAAAAATTGAAGGTCGAGGAAGATTTAATGAAGTCGTCGTCCACGCATTTATACGGATTCGCTGGTTCGTCAACTGTAGCCAAAGGATCTGTTCAACTAGACCTGTCAGTGGGAAATTTCCCCAAGGAAACCACGATTTAGGTAAATTTCCTTGTTGTTCGGGAGCTTTCGGCTTACAACGTCATTCTCGGCAAGCCATCCTTGACAAAGCTAGGTGCAGTAGTCTCAACGAAGCATATGAAGATCAAGTTCTCAACTAATAAAGGAATCGGTCAGATAACTTCTGATCAAAGAATCTCCCAACAATGTTATGTAGCATATCTCAAGGATAAAGTTGGTCCAAAAAAGGCCACAGCATTGCCAATTGAAATACGCAATGATTGGGACGAGGATGAGATGCAGAGGCCTGAACCAGTGGAAAAGCTGGAACGAATCTAACGGATCCTGAGGATGAAACAAGAACAACTCATATCGGGTCCGAACAATCGGAGTTTCAAGAAGAATTGGAGAAATTTCTCCAAGAAAACAGAGATGTATTTGCATGGTCAGCTGAAGACATGCCGGGGATAGATCTAAAAGTGGCAAAATACAGGCTTTGGATAGATTCGAAAGCCACCTGTGGTTCAAAGGAGGAGAAACTTCTCAATGGAAAAGCACGAAGCTATTAGAGGCAAGGTTGAGAAGTTAAAAAATTCAGGGTTCATCGAACCCATTGAATGCCCAACCTGGCTGGCCCGGTTGTAATGGTTAAGAAGTCGAATAAAAAATGGAGGATGTGCACCGACTACACAGACCTCAACAAAGCTTGCCCAAAGGACTTCTACCCTTTGCCCTGAATTGACCTTTTAATCGATGCCACGGCCGAATATGAAACTTTGAGTTTCATGGATGCCTATTCGGGGTATAACCAAATCCTGATGAGTCAGAAAGATGAAAAGTTTACAGCTTTCATGACTGATCGTGAAAGTTTCTATTACAAAGTTATGTCATTCGGTTTGAAGAATGCGGAGCTACCTACCAAAGGGCAATGAATAAGATTTTCAAAGATCTGATCTGCAAGAATATGGAAGCTTATGTGGATGATATGTTGGTGAAAAGCATAGCACAATCGAGGCATATTGCTGACCTAACATAGGTATTTTCGGTGCTACGCAAATACCAAATGAAGCTGAATCCAAAAAAATGTGCTTCCGGTGTATCCTCGGAAAAATTCTTGGGATTCATGGTTTCTCAAAGGGGGATAGAGGCTAATCCAACCAAAATACAAGCTTTGATCAACATAGAGCCTCCAAAGACCGTTCGAGATGTATAGTGCTTAACAGGAAGAGTTGCAACTTTAATCGCTTTATATCACAGTCGGGAGACAAGTGCCTACCATTTTTCAAAGCCTTGAAGGATTTGAAAGGAAACAAAGAAGCACGATGGACTAACAAATGCCAAAAGGCATTCGAAAACCTGAAGGTCATGCTCAGAGACCACCTCTCTTATCCCGACTAGAGAAAGGAGAAACTTTGCAAGTTTACTTAGCAACATCTCATTCCACTGTAAGGGCAGTACTCATTCCACTGTAAGCGCATTACTCATTTAGGAGAAGGAAAGAAAGCAACGACCAATTTATTATGTTGACCATGTACTCCTAAATGCAGAAACCCGATACTCATAGATTGAGAAGCATGCATTAGCGCTCATTGTGGGAGCCAGAAAGTTAAGGACTTATTTCCAGGCACATCCAATAGAGGTATTAACCACTTTTCCTCTGAAAAAAGTTTTTTATAAGCCTGATTTGTCTGGAAGAATGGTTGCATGGTCGATTGAGCTTGGTGAGTTCCAAGTAAACTTTAAACCTCACATGGCAATAAAAGCCCATGCATTGGCGGACTTTGTTGTAGAAACCACAACCCCATTAGAGGAAAAACCGAACCAAGTATCCCGACCATGTAGGAAGTTTATGTGGATGGTTCGAGTAATAAGCATGGAGCTGGAGCAGGAGTCCTACTCAAAAGTCCAACAGGCTTTATAATTTGCTATGCCATGAGGTTCACGTTTGAAGCAAGCAACAATGAAGCAAAATACGAGGCCTTTATAGCAAGACTTTGTTTGGCCAAAGCTTTGGCAATAGCTGAAATAACTGTTTTCAGTGACTCTCAGCTTATTGTCAATCAAGTGTAAGGAGAGTACGGCACCAACGAGCCTCGGTTGAAAAAATATCAAGAGATCATACATGCATTACGGAAGGAATTCAAAGATCTGAAAATATGTCAGATCCCAAGGAAGGAGAACACAATGGCAGACAAACTCTTATGATTAGCTAACGCCAAGGAAAAGACACTTGACCCATCAGTTTATATTGAAGAACTGGCTTTCCCAAGCAATCAAGTGCAGGAGGTTTCGTATATCGAAACCGAACGATGCTAGATGGACCCGATTGTGGAGTATATTCAGGATGACCAGTTGCCCGAGGATACAAAAGAAACCAGAATGATTCGAGTACGAGCGTCAAGATTCACGATGCAGAATGGAAGATTATATCGAAGATCTTATTTTGGACCACTGCTCAGATGTTTGGGGCTTGAGGGTTCAAAAACCACATTAGCAGAGGTTCATGAAGGAATTTGTGGAGCACATATGGGCGGTCGAGCCTTGGCACATAAAGTCCTGAGGCTCGGGTTATACTGGCCAAAAATTCAAGAGGATGTGATGGAATATGTTCGTCGTTGCAACAACTGCCAAATCCATTCAACCGTGTCAAAAAAGCCTACAGAGATCTTAACATCAATTATGGATCCAATCCCTTTTGCGATGTGGGGAATTGATATTATGGGAAAGTTCACCAAGGCATCTGGCAGTCGGGAATACCTCATTGTGGCAATCGACTATTTCACCAAGTGGGTAGAAGCAAACCCTTTGGCAACGATCACTGAGAAAAGGGTGGAAAAGTTTGTGTTGTAGTCAATTATTCACAGGTTCAGGCTCCTAAAAATCCTTGTCGCTAATCATGCAACACAATTTGACAATCCACAATTCGAGCAATTCTACAACACATACCTGATCGAGCACTGGATGTCATCAGTGGCATATCCTCAGAGCAATGGCCAAGTAGAGGTAATGAACCGAACATTGTTAGACGGAATAAAGAAAAGACTCGAATTTGACAAAGCTCTGTGGTTGAGGAATTGTCGAACATTCTTTGGGCTTACCGAACCATGGTTTGAACACCGACCAGAGAGACTCCATTCAAAATAGCATATGGATCTGAAGCGTTAGCTCTAGTCGAGATAATGGAGGGAACTCTTCGAGAAAGAGAATTTAAAGAGAAGGAGAATGAACAAGGATTGCTAGACAGCCTCAAGTTGTTATATGAAGTTCGAACAAGAGTTGTTACCCGAACTCAACACTACCAACGAAGGATAACGCATTATAACACCCGAGTAAAACATCGACAATTTTGAACAAGGGATTTAGTCCTAAGGAACACTCTAGCATCAGACCCACATAATCAAAAGAAGCTAAACCCTGCGTGGGAAGAACCATACATGATAGTCAAGCCGGTTGGTTCGCGAGCATACAAGTTAAAGCATATAGCAACTGAGTGCAAACTTGATCGGTCGTGGAATGCAAGACATTTGAAGAAATATTATCCTTAGTGATTCAACATTTTCAATTTTGATGTAGAAAAGTTACAGTTATTCAATGCAATTTCTAATTTCAAGCACCAAATCTTTTGATTGGGGGCAGTATATCAATATATGAATGGTGTTTTAAATCAAAAGGCTTCGGTTGAAAATCCGAATGAGACCTTCAACACCTAGAAAAAATTCTAGGGAATTTTACAAGTAAAAGGCTTCGGTTGAAAAGCCGAATGAGACCTTCGAACATGAAGAAAAAATTCTAAGGAATTTTACAAGTAAAAGGCTTCGGTTGAAAAGCCGAATGAGACCTTCGAACGCCTAGAAAAAATTCTAAGGAATTTTACAAGCAAAAGGCTTCGGTTGAAAAGTCAAATGAAACCTTCGAACGCTTAGAAAAAATTCTTAAGGAATTTTACAAGTAAAAGGCTTCGGTTGAAAAGCCGAATGATACCTTCGAATGCCTAGGAAAAATTCTGAGTTTTACAGGTAAAAAGGCTTCG
Organism: Hakea prostrata; assembly: GCF_041222555.1. Lineage (NCBI taxonomy): Eukaryota > Viridiplantae > Streptophyta > Magnoliopsida > Proteales > Proteaceae > Hakea > Hakea prostrata. The sequence goes on along the minus strand of NC_142604.1, from coordinate 49,901,236 downwards.
GTTAATAGGATCTCTCAACAGTGACAAAACACTTATCACATTCAAGCAGTACTATGATGATTGAATAAAAAGTTCTTTAATAGTTCTTTTTATATACATAAAAGGGCCAAAAAGGGGCCAACCATTACAAAGTCAAAGACACTTATGTATATCAATCACAAGATGCAAAGACGAATGTCATCAAGCTTAGCTTCTTCGTTCGGTATAAGACGCTTATGTATATCAATCACAGGATGCAAAGACGAATGTCATCAAGCTTAGCTTCTTTGTTCGGAGGAAGGACGAACTCTAGGTTTTATCTGTGCCTTTCGTTCGTCACATAAACCTCATCCTCGGGGATTGCGAAGAGTTCTGTAAGCTCCCTCCAACTAAAGGTAAGAAGAACGAAGAACATGAGGAATGATGAACTCTAGGCATTGTCCTCCGTAGGGACAACTCCTTCAACCGAAGTGGAAGCCCGATCCTTAGCAATATTGACGTTCGAGACCGTCTCTTCTTGATCCACGTCCCCAATTGGAGACAAAGGTGGAGAATTATCAAGATAAAGCTTTAGAACGGGATCGGGAACAGGCTGGTCCACCAAGTCTTTGGCCCAATCGGGAAGGGAAAGTTGTAGTTTTTCAAAAACTTCGAGATGACAATGTTTTTGATGAGGAGCCGTATCAAAATTTGGATCTCTCTTGAGAATTGACTTCCAAACCTCGTTTTGGCCATCTTGGTAAGCTTGAGTATTGAAGGGAGACAATAAATCAAAGAAGGGCTTGCTATTTGAATACTTGAAGATACAGGCCCTCTGAGTCTCAACAGGAACATTTTCGGGTTTAGATGGGATTGCCCGATCTCGAAGCTCAGAAATCTTTGCTTCAAATTCCTTCAATTCCCTCGAAAGTCTCACGATTTGCCATTTGAGACCACGGATACTCCCCTTTGCAACATCTAGGTCCGTGGAAACTTTTTCATGTTTCTGGGATTCCCCCCGAAGACGTTCGATCTCGGCGTCCTTTACCTTGGCCTCTTCCCGAAGTTTGCAAAGATCAAAGTTCATTCTCCCGATCCGAAAGGCTGACTCCACTTGTTTGTGGAAATTATCAGCAATGCTCCTGTTATATCATAAAGTGTTATTCAGGAAAAAGAGAAAATATGTGAGGTAAGAGATATAAAATCAAAAAACTCACATGACTAAGGAGTTCACAAAGGCTTCGTCGGGAACAGAATCAAAAGCTCTACTTTCTACGGGAATCTAAGCAAAGGTGCACCATTCTAATGTCTTGTCAAAATTACCCATCACAAAATCAAATCTTTTCAACTTCTAGGAAGGCGTATACACTTCACCGTCGGGATCCAAATGCCTTTTCTTTGAAATGACATATTCAGCCTCCTGATTCTTCTTCATCGGAGTAGGACACGGAGCATCCTCTAAGATTAAAGGTGATTTACATTGACCAAGGGTCTTTGATTGATCGCAACAAACTGTTTCGGAGTCTGAACCTCTTTGGAGGGTGGGGAAACGCCCTCCTTTTCAGTACGAACGACCTTTTTCTCAAACAAAGCAAGTTTTTTGACCGCATTGGCCCGAACGGCGTTGGGATTGTACCTTGGAAGCACTGCAAAAGAGGTTAAAACATTATATGAATTCAAGTCAGCAAAATAAAGTACCCAGGTCCAAAGGGAGGACTTCGTAGCGATCGGGAAGCCAAGCTAGTACAGAATAGACAACACAAATTTTGGGAAAAGCCTGCGGTTTCGGCTGATAAATGAGACTAACAAAGGGCACTTTGTTTTCTCTTTGAAGCGTTCTTAACATGGTTTTTTGGCTCTTATGGGATGGAGTCATTACACTTTTCAATGACTCTCCCCCTCATCGCCAAATACTCCAAGAAGCTGAAGTATACGGTTAGTTGACAAGGCCCATACCATCATGAAAAGGAGTAACAGAGTCATCACTCAAAGTACCCTTAGAAGAAAAAACTGAAGGGAGAATCCAAAAGCTGCTACAAAGCAAACAATAGATTAAATAAAAGAAAGAAGGAACTTACTTGTGGAGTCTTCAACTAAATGGAGTTCTGAAACTGAAAGCATCACAAAGAAAAATTTTCAGAGCTTCAAGTGCAGATGAGTTTGTAAAATGACAAAGTGAGAGTAAAGATCAAGAAAAAAGGAGGGTTTAAATAACCTTGAAAGATAAAGCATAAGGTTTGGATTTATTCAAATCAAGGGACAAGGATGACTAACGGTTCAAATATCAATCATTTAGGTAAAGATCAACGGCTAGCAATCAATGATGATTTGGATTTGACAAAAATGTAAAAACACTTATCATATGCACACACGTGGAAGTTGCGGCACCTGTTACGAGAATGGGTGACTCGATAAGTAAACCGTCAATCGAAACAATAAATGTGAAGTGACGTTTGAGTTACTTTGGAAAATCAACGCTGAAGTAATACTCGGGAAATCAAAGAAATAAAGGTGGATCAACTCGCCCAAAACAAGAATGAGAATCGGAATTTAGATCGAGTAGGAAACTAAAAGCCTAGAGAGATTCCGAGGAATTTCCAAAGGTTTGAGGCTTCGGGAATAACCGAGTAAAACCTCCTAACGAAGAGTCGGTTTTGTCCGAATGAGACTTCAGAAAACGAGGCTTTGGAAACAACTAAGTTAGACCTCCTAACGAAGCGTTAGTCTCACCCGAATAAGACTTCCGAAAATATGGCTTCGAAGTTCATCGAATGTCTATGAAAGGGAATCCCGATGGATTTATCATAGGAATTATTATCACATTTTGATGAAACCTATTCCAAAGACAGTGAGGCCAAAATATTTTTCATTGGAATATAAAGCAGCCAGAGGGGGTCAACCCATACAAAAAAAAAAAAGAAGAGAAAAAGAAAGTTCATTCTCGGGCAGGCTCATGAATGGGAGTCCTTGAAGGATCCGCTATTGCAGCTTGTTCTTGAGGAATCTGGTTTTTTTGAGTCACTTCACCTTCAAGAGCAAGGGAGGAGAATCACTAAGATAAAGTTCAATATCTGGATCAGTTGGTTAAGGGTCGTCCACCGATTGCGCCCATTCGGGAGGAGGCAACTTCAAGGAGTCAAATACCTCTGGATGACAAACAGTCTGGAAAGGAGTAGTGTCATAGGATGGATCAACTGAAAGAATGCCTTTCCATACATCATTCCGCCCGTCCCTGTAAGCTTGAGTGTTGAAATGAATTGTTGGGAAATGCCATGTCAGCATTTGCCACATCGATCCAATCAGTTTTGATGATGACAAACACTCTACTAATGATTCCATGTAGATGTGTTTTGTCCAGCTCACCACTATAGTGAATCTCGTTGAAAAATAACTAGATCAAAGAATTACCGGAGAGTCCAGCTCAACTCAAACCATTTAGACAAAGAACCAAAGTCAAGATGAGTATCAAGACCGTTGCTCAAGATCAAGCCGAAGAACAAGTCAAAGATCAAGTCGACGATCAAGACTTAGGCTGAATTAGGGCTTAGGACACTCTCGCATACACATTAATGTAAATGCATCAATCATAGGTAATTCATGTTACTAGAGTGACCTAGGACATGTTAGTGAGGTGTACAATGCTTAGGGTTGACCAAAAAGTCCAAAAACCCAAGTCATGTCCCAGTCCCAAAGTTGTTCAGCAGAATAGAGCTCAGACGGTCGACCGTCTGTTATGTGTTTTCTGAGTTTCTTAGAAACAGAAGGCCAGATAGAATTTCTTTTTGGGCTAGTCCAAGCCAGACGGTGCCCTGACTTGAGTGTAACGGCTAGTTTTAAACAGCTATTTCTCAACAGCTATGTTTTAACGATAGTTATGAGAAAGCTGACCGGCAAACTGACAACCGTCTGGGCAAACGGACAACCGTCTGGAGTAAAATCTCACTGAGATTTTATATCCGTTGGGGAGATGGGGAGGGCATTGAATTGAGGTCTATAAAAGCCCAACCACCCCCATTTGAGAATCATTCCTCTCCCCCATCAAGCATATACTCACTCACAAGTGAAAGAGCCAATATTTGGTGTTTTAGCACCATTACTGTCTTCCCAACTCCATTCAACTTTGAGGGATATTCCAAAGTTAATAAACAAGTTCATTGAAGCAAAGCTTGGAGTTATTGAAGACCATTGGAGTCTCTATTGATGCATTACTGTTCTTGAAGCATTCATTCATTGCATCACTCACACAAGGGGTAAAATGTCAATCTCCTTGTTAGGCAATATCTAACACTTCTTGTATTTGAATTAGTTATTGAATTCTAGTCTAGGTTGATTAGAATTTGTTGCTTGGGTGCTCTTGCCCGTGAACAAAGATTACTTGGGTACTCTTGCCCGTGAACAAAGATTGTAAAGGGTACTCTTGCCCCGTAACAAAGATTGTAAAGGGTACTCTACCCATCGTATTGAAAGAGATTCATTAGTGGAATACTCTCTTGAGGCTATGAGAGGAGTGGACGTAGACTCGTAAAGTTGAACCACTATAAATTTCTGTGTTGTGATTGCTTGACTTATTGAATTTCATTTAAATTATCAATTTACCTTAAAATTGCAATCAAACCGAGAATTTGGTATAATCCACGAGGTACAACCTAATCACCCCCCCCTCTAGGTTGCACCAACAGGAATCATCAACTCACTAAAAGGCACACTGCATAAATACTTCCGAATGCAAGCTTTCCTGGTGTCTTCGAGAACATGCTCGGGCTTCGAGGGATGGAGTAAGTTTTGAAGAGCTTCCTTTTCTTTGGTCAAAATATCAACCCTCACCTCATAATCTCTGTTTATCCCTTCCAGACTTTTCACTTCCTGAGTTAAGGCCCTGATCTTGCTGACCGCCAAAACATAATCTTTCCTAAGGCGATCAGCCTTGGCATTCTCTCCTTCGAGTGTAAGAATTTATTTCTTTAACTGAGCGACATCTGAATTGGCGAACTCCAGCTGCTCCTCATAGTACTGAATCCAAGGGCTATTGCGCCCAATTCGATTCATAGCTTCCATATAATGATGGAAACTCTCCACGGCAGTCCTGAAGAAGCAAGCATTTGTTAAGAAATCTGAAATTTTCTACATTCTACAAATCACATACTCGGAAAAGTTAGTTACCTGGTAGAAGTATGAACGAATGCATCATCGTTCAGAGACTCAAAGACCTAACAGTCGGTAGGCATCAAGCTAAGAGAGCCTCATTCAGAAGCCTTCTCATATGCCTGAGCGACCCAATCAGTAGTTTTCAAGGTCCACTTGGGAACGAAGATGTCCCCCGATTCTTGATTCTTTCGCTGTCTCTTCGAAGCAGCATCATCAGCTAAGTCGTGCTTCCTCTTGGTACGAACAAGAGGAGGGACAACTTCTTCCTCCTCAGCAGGAGCTTTTCCTTTTCCCGAACCTTCAGCTGAGATCCTCAAGAGTCCCTTAGGAGCTTTGGCGGCAGGTTGACGGTTTTCTCAGCTCCTGTCTTTCTGGACGAGGCGACCTTTTCTCCGCGGCCGCAATCGCCTCGATGGTGTTAGCCCGAACAGCATCAGGATTATACTTCGGAGGCATTGCGCAAAAAAGCAAGGTTAGAAAGACATTCAGGAACAATAGTCTAACTATCGAATACAACAGAGATTCAAAAAGCTCACCAGGGGCTAGATCCCAATATTGAAGGATGGCTGTGTACTCCATCTCTAAACCATGGATCTCCTAACACGCCTCAATTGAATTAATCTTCTTGGCGGCGCTTTATCGTCAGGAGACAATGGTGGAGCACGATCCTTCGGTGTATGAATCAACCTGGTTCCAGGCGATTGGGAAGTTGAGGTCTAATATGGGCACCCGACAGAAAAAATATCAATGTCGCCACCCTTTATGGTTGGAAGGGCAGGTACCCTCGGCCTAAATGCTCCCTGACCAACCCAAATCTGTCTTTTTTGCGCTAGAAAAGTATAACCCAACTCGGAGGATTGGAATGGACATGGTATAAAAAGGGCAAAACAAACTAATGGAAGGCTCAATTGAGAGCTCATAGCAAAGCCCAATAAAACCGACAATGTGGCGCCAGCTGTTCGGGAGGAGCATTCCAAGGCAAATATCCCAATGATTCAGAACCTTAGAAAATAAAGGGGAAAAGAATGGAAACTGAACACCACTTTCAAGGGTATTCAGGTAAAGCGAGAACTCATCAGGTGGATTGGAATTAGCTCTTTCATCAGAGTTAGGAATTCGAAGGAAATAAGACGAAGGGAAGGAGTAATAATCGGTAGCAGACATCAATTCGGCTTCGGTATAGTGAGAGACAAAATAACCAGGGCCTTGAGTAGATCTCTTGGGCGATCGGGAAGCCTTGGCAGTAGATTTTGAAGTCTTTGGTTTTTAGAGTAAAAAGACAGGGTTGGTCCTTTAGAATTTTTTTTTCTTCCTTTTATTCACTTCTTCAAGCCATCTATCAGTTATCCTATTGCCCCCATCTCCAGATAGTTAAGCGGAGACAGAAGCAATAGCCTCGTCACCGGAATCGCCTTGACCGGCATTTTGCCTGGAAGGAACCCTCATCAGAAGTCCTCTCTCTACCCATTTAAGGAGAGATTGATCCTTACTTCTAAGTTAAAAGAAAAAGAAAGTCCAAATGCCAGAGAAGTAACAAAAGAAAAATAAGTAAGGAAAGCAGAAGAGAGTCAATGAACTTACTTGTTCACCGGAGAAGAAGAAAGCTTGAAGAGCAAAAGATTTGCAAAGCATAGAAGAGATAATGACAAAATTCGAATCGCAAGAGAATGAAATTTGAAAGAGATGAAGGATTTTAAATAGGAAAAGAAGCAACTGCGTGTATGGTCAGGATCAACCTGAATCAACGATCGTGATCGGGAGATGTTTTGAGAGGTTACGAGTAGGATAAAATCAAAACCGGCGATGGGAAAAAGCTATAGTTTTGAATGAAGGCAATGATGATCGCGGTTGGAATAGATGTGTGTCGGCTCCCGCATATAAAACGAGACATTTGGGTGGCCCAAGGAAAACAATAACGCAGCATAATAAATGTGAATCCTCAACTCCGGTGGAAAACAGTCCGACCATGGCAGGGTTCGAACAAACTAGACTAATCATTAGCGTGATAAAGAAGGAACCTTGCAAGTCCAGAAGGCAGGCACGAACCCATGAAATTCGGGATGGATAACCAATCAAGAAGCGGTTTTTATCACTTATGGGAGTTGGCGATTGTGCAGGATATGGTAACTGCCATGCACTCAAGGCAAGGGATCGTGTGCTTAAGGGAAGTCACCCATTACTACGCAAAAGAAGTTTAACCGTAAAGATTTGAGGGTGACCAAGATAAGGCTTGAACGAATCCAACGGTCAGGATTGGAAGGTAAAAACTATATAAACTCTGACCTACATACAAAGGAGGTAACTGAATCGTTTTCCCAATAATCGTATTCAAATTTTTGCTCTACAACTAGCCACAGTTTTTTGATCAGTTCCTTAACTGACTTAGCCTTCGGATGTGGCCTCCCAACCCCACGGTCGGACCACGCCTGACATTGTTTTGCAGGTCATTCATTAGTGATCTAAGGGCTGAGCAAATTTTGGACGCATTAGCTGCAAACTCCTTTGAAGATAATAGTTGAAGATTTGGTTATGTTAGTAGAGTTAAAATAAAAGTAAAACTGATATTATGTTAGATTGTAATTATTTTCCCTTCAAATCTCATCTCATATGTTAGTTATTTTAAATTTAATCTTTTTCCCTTCTAATTTTTTTTTATTGACTTTCTATATATCTTTTGATGTATTTTGTTTCATTTTGATGAAGAATTTGAATATTCTCTAATGTGCTACAACACATACTATACTAAGAGAGAAAAAAACAATATTTATCTTATTTGATGACGCGGAAGCAAATATTCATACAATAATTGATAGTACAACATTGATTGAGGGCTCTGAAAAAACTAATCTATTATTATTTGGGAAATCAAATTGGCTATAAATAATACATTATTTTGTAATAAATCTCAAAGAAACTTATTAAGTTTCAAAGGTATTTGTCAAAATAATTATCAGATTGAGACTACAAATTAAGGTAAAAGTGAATATCTATACATTACTATCAAAATGTTAGATCTTTCCCCCAATTTGTCCTACACGAATATTAGCATGGTTGAAACACATGTTTGGGTAAATCAAAATAACATTAATTCCAATAGTTTTATTATTTGGCATGACTGGTTGGACCATCCTGGATCAAGTATGATGTGAAAAATTATTAAAAATTCATTTATCATCTATTGAAGAACTAGAAGATTCTTTAATTAAGTGAATTTTCTTGTGCCGCTTGTTCTCAATGGAAATCTATTAGACATTCACCAGCTAAAGTTGAGATTGGACATTCTGCATTTTTGAAACTTATGCAGGGTTAAATATATGGGTTCATTCACCCATCATGTGGACCTTTCAAATAATGTACGATTTTAGTATATGCATCTATAAAATGGTCACATATATGTTCATTATGAATTCGTAATTTGGTATTTGCGAGATTGTTTGCTTAAATAATTAAATTAAGAACATAATTTATGGATTATAAGATAAAGACAGTTTGTCTTGTTAATGCTGGTGAACTTACATCTTAGACTTTATGATTCATGTATAACAACTGAGATTACAGTTGAATAGTTTGTTGCTCATTTTCATATCCAAAATGGTTTGGAAAAATCATATACTAAATGTTTCCAATTAATAGCTAAACCATTATAAGAACAAAATCTCATGTCGGCATGGGGATATGCTATTTTATATGCAACATTACTTGTACGCATCAAACCAATAAGTTGTCCTAAATTCTCCCAATTATAATTGGTTTAAGGTCAGAAGCCAAATATTTATCATCTTATTATTTTTAAGATGTGCGGTTTATGTTTCTATTACTCCACCACAACGCACAAAGATAAGTCCCCAAATAAAGTTGGAAAAATATATTGGATATAAATCTCCTTATATAGTTCAATATATTACTAATGATAGAAGATTTATTTAAAGCAAGATTTGCTAATTATGCTAATTATCATTTTGATGAATTAATTTTTCGGCCATGAGGGGGAGAAAATGAACAATTGGAAAAAGAGATTGATTGGAATGTATTATCATTATTTCATTTACATCCTCGCACTGAGCAATGTGAACCTGAAGTTCAAAAGATAATGCATTTACAAAGATTATGAATCAACTACCAAATTTGTTGACATACTAATAGTTACTAAATCTCATATTCCAGTTGTGAATGCTCCAATTTGGGTTAATGTCCCGGCAGGACATTCTATCAATGCAAATGAAATTAAACCACATTTAAAAACAAGGAATGTTAATTGGTTCCAATGATAGAATCCTAGAAAAAGGAAAAGAGCAAATGATCAAGATAGTCATACTATGGAGATAATTGATTATGAAAATCCTAAAGACATAACTTTTCATAAAACCCCCGAAAAAGGTTTAGGTACTTGAAAATAATGAAGAGACGTCGATTAATATGTCATTGCAGGAAAAAAATGGAACCAAAAAAAATATAGTTGTCGACAACATTTTTGCATATTATGTTATTGTTGGAATAATGCAACAAGATGAAGATCTTTAATATAAATTTATTGATAAGTGTAAATGAAAAAATGATTGGCCAAAATGAAATGACATAATTCAAGCAAAATTGAATTCGCTTGAAAAAATAAAGTTTTTTTACCCATAGTCCAAACATCTAAAGGTATAAAGCCAGTGGGATATAAATGAGTTTTCATGCAAAATTAAAATGAGAAAATAATGAAATTGTGATAAATAAAGCATGAATTATGATAGAATTTTTTTTGCAAATGTCTGACATTGATTATATGGAAATATGTTCTCTTATGGTACATGCGATCAACTTCAGATATCTTATTAATCTGACAGTATATGAAAATTTTGATATGATTCTAGTGGATATTAATACAGTCTATTTATATGGCTCACTCGAATGTGAAATGAATATGAAAATTCGTAAAGAATTCAAAATACTTAAGCACATACAAATTCCTAGAAAATTTGTTCAATAAGGCTTCAGAGATGATTAGGGCATATATAGTATAATCTCCTTTGTGGATATTTATTAAATAAAGGATATAAAAATGATTTACATTATTATTGTGCCTTTATTTAAGGATATGGATATAATTTTGTTATAATAAATGTATATGTTGATGACTTAAATATCATCGAAACTCCTGAAGAGCTTCCAAAAGCAATAGATTATTTGAATAAATTTAAATGAAAATTTTTGGAAAGATAGTTTTATCTAAACTTACAAATTGATCATTTGACGAATAGAATATTTATTCATCAATCAACTTACGCACAGAAGATTTTAAAGCAATTTTACTATGGATAAAGTACATCCATTGAGTACCCCAATGGTTGTGAGATCGCTTGACATAAAGAAAGATCTATTTCATCCCAATGAAAACAATGAAGAACTTCTTGGTCTTGAAATATCATATCTCTTTGCAATTAGGGCATTAATGTATCTTGCTAATAGTATAAGACCGGATATAGCATTTGTGTAAGTTTATTAGCAAGATTTATCTCTTCTCCAATAGGAAGACACTAAAATGGTATTAAACATATATTTCGGATCCTTCGAGGAACTATTGACATGGGATTATTTAATTCAAATGAATGTGAACATCAACTTACTGGTTATGCACATGCGGGATATTTATCTGATCCACAAAAGCTAGATCTCAAACATTTTATTTATTCATAAGTGGAAATACAACTATTTCATGGCGTTCAACAAAACAAATTATAGCTGTCACTTCTTCAAATCATGCAGAGATAATAGTAATTCATGAAGTAAGTCGACAATATATTTGGTTAAAATTAATGATACAACACATTTAAGAAATGCACCTTCTATCTTGAACGACAATTTATCTTTCAATGTCAAGAACATCTTTTGTGTGCAAGAATCATACATTGTATTTCTTTGATATTTTCATATCAGAGAATATGTTATTTCTACTATAAATAGGGAATGCACTCAACTCAATGAACAATTTTTATTAATCTCGTTTAGTTTTCTTCTTTGTCTCTATTATTTTAGTTGATTAATTTGCTATATTTTCATGTTTTTATATCAATTTACCCTAATATTATATGAAAAATGAATATGTTCCACCCTTTCCTTTAATTCCTATAATTTTGGTGATTTAGTATATTTCATACCAAATCCTAATTAAAATTTGTTTCTTTTGTTTGTAGGAAATTATCAATCAAATCTACAAGGGTATTATTGAAAATTTTGTGAAGAGAATCATAATGGAACCAAACTAGATTTCATTCCACTCCAGAAAGGAGAGTCTTGTTCATCAAGTTACACTCTAAAAGCTTCCTCAAGTCAAAAACATGGAGAGAATGATTCCTAGCAAAGATTTTATTTTCTATTTGGGATTGGATCAAAGAAGGAAAAAGAGAAAAAAGAATCCTCTTCAGAGAAAAGAGAGAAAAATCCCGTTTTTGAGTGTCACTATCCAGTTTTAGTCAAGGGCTTCATCGGATGGTCATACGATGTCCGATCGACCTTATTTTTGTAGGAGAGCTTTATGACTTCTTGATATTCAAATCCAACAGTGAAATTGTGCTTTTGAGCTCTCTAAGTCAATCCGATTTGTACGCCAAAACCCTCCTTGGTTGTGTCAGATTAGAAAACTAGAATTGTATCAAATAGATACTAGCCTATAAATGGGGAAGGGAACTCTAGGAAAAACTTTGGAGGAGCTTTGGAGGAGTATAGAAGACGAATTTTGGAGACTTAGAGCATGGGAATAAGTTTTTCTTCATCTTTTTTCAATGTTCTCGAACTCTTCTGTGACGTTTTTAATTTCTAGAATGAACTAATTCAATTTTTCTAGGGATCAGATGTAGCCTATCTTTGAATTTCTACTCTTGAATTCATCAATATAATTCTGAATATTGTTTTCTTTGATTGAGTTTTTACTTCTGTTCATAATGCTTTTGATTAATTGGTCAATAATCAGCTAATTCGTTAATCATAATGAACTGATAGTGGATTTATGTGTTTAGTGCATTGAAGTAAATGCCATGAATTACATGTAGGATAGAAATATGCTTACATGGTTTGTGTAGTTGTTACATGGGAATCCATAGAATTTAATGATTTCGTAGTTATTTTAACCCATATAGAAATAAGATTTCGTAGTTGTTTTAACCCATATAGAAATATAGTGGGTTAGCAATTGAGCGAATTTTTATTAGTACTCGAGAGAGTCTAGTAGATAGGGAAGGGAATCTTGACTATCAATTAGAAAAGAATATTTCATATTATAAAGATGGATCAAAGGGTGGAAAGGATTAGTTACGGTGAAATCTGACCCCTAGGCTTTTAGCTATTAAAATATGAACGGTGGTCAGTTGGAAATGGTCAGAATATAAATTTTTGGTTTGACAGATGGTTGGGGAATTTTACCATTGCAGATTATGTTGGTATTCCTCTAGATTTAGAGGGTCATTTGAAATTGACTGTTGCAGATTGTTTACAGCAAGGGGAGTGGAGATTTCCGTCAGTGGACAATGCCAAATTTCAAGAGGTAATCTCTGTTATTATGTTATATCCTGTACCTTGTGCTGGTTTTGTTAATGTTTGTCATTGGCAAGGTTCGGAGGGGGGAGAGTTTAGTTTTAGATCAGCATGAGATCTCTATCGTAGAAAAGGAGAACAACTGGAATGGGCTAAAAGTATTTGGAAGACTTCTTTGCAGCCTAGACGACATGTTTTTTGTTGGAGACTTTTTCATGATAGGCTACCTATTGATGACTTGTTGACTCGAAAAGGGATTATGCTAGCCTCTTGTTGTAATCTATGTGGTAAAGCTTCAGAGGACATAGGACATATCTTTCTTCACTGCTCATTTTCACGTGGATGTGGAGAAGCTTTTGCAGCAAAGTTTGGTTATAGTTGAACAGTAAAAGATTCAATTGTAGAGTCGTTCAAGGCTTGAAAACACCAGGCTTCACAGTCTCCTTTACAGACTGCTTGGATTAATGGATGTTGTTTGCTTTTATACTTTCTTTGGATGGTCCGCAATCAAATCCGGTTTGAAAATTTAAATTTCAGGACTGATGAGGTGGTGAGTTTAATTTTTTCAGACTTAGTACAGTTTGGCTTTAAAATGGATGGAAGAAAAGTAACTCCGACCATTTTTTCGGATGCAAGAAGACTGGGCCTTAACTTCTCTGTTTTTAGTGTTGCTCCTCCACAAGAAATTTTTTGGTGTCCTCCTGTTGTAGGTTGGGTTAAACTAAATATTGATGGGTCTTCTTTAGGCAATCCAGGAAGGTCTGGCGGTGGAGGAGTATTTCGAAATGAAGTTGCTACGGTGGTTTTCAATTTCAGTATTTTTTTAAATGTTAAAACCAACTTTGAGGCTGAATTGGAAACTTTCATTCACGGATTACGTTGGGCAATGCATTTACAAATTAAAAAGCTTTGGGTAGAAAGTGATTCAAAAGCTGTGGTGACTTTAATACAGCAGAAGAAAATACCTTGGTATATTTTTCATATGTGGAGAGAGTTACAAGAATATTTGTTGACTATAGATTGGAAGATTTCACATTGCTATCGTGAAACTAATACAGTGGCAGATTTTTTGGCAAATTCGGCAGCTAGAACAGAAACTTCTGATATTAACATTCCTTGGTCAGCTTCAGTCCTTAATGAACTTGATGTGGATACCTCTAGACGTTCTAGATTTCATTTTATAAGTTAGTGGTTTTCTAATCTGAGCAGGAACCAGTGAGGAAGGGTGTATTGGGGGCAACAAGTGTTGTTGGTAAGGGAGGTTGGTTCTTTATACGGTATTAATTGATGTATTTTTAATATTTCTTCTTCACTTAATATAATGATCATTTTAGCGAAAAGAAAAAAAAAAAGCTATTAAAATATCTCAATTTAAATTTTGCATTATAGTCTAGAATAATTCTCTTCCTTATTATTCGTTCAAATAAAATTCATATAATTAATTTGGTACTTACTTATATTATTTGTAAATAGATTCCTTTATGACACTGATTTTTTTTGGTCTAGAGGAAAATTATATTAGGTTCTCTAGAGTAATTCTAGAGGATTTAAAAAGAATCATGTACACTAAAGTGGGGTAGAGACTGCCACCAAGGCTGAGATGAAGAGAACTGCTCTGAACCCGTTGCAAGTTTACTAAGAAACAATCAGATGCAATTATTCTCATGAGTCATGACCACAAATTAGAACCTATGAGCTGAGTTATTCGTTTATTTAGATCTAAATCCAATCACAATCTGATTTTAGAGCTCTAGTGTGTCTTGTCACTCATTCCAATTGGCAATCCTTCAAGGAATATATATACCTGCTTCACATTTTAATACCAATGCACAATGTGGGTCCACAAATCATAGTCTTCTTACCGAAAACACTTTAGTTAGATAGATCAAAGATAAACCTCAAATGAGCAATACTTTTTTCAATGGTTTCATAGTTTTATTCCATTAATGAGATTGTAAACATTACAAGTTTTATTCATAACCCCTCTCGCTCACACACACATCAACTTCTTTGGGCGAATTCAAAGGCAACAGCAAGTTAACTTGTTTCCTTGGGGGATGCATGGACCACGTGTAAGGCCGTTTGCATTACAAATTCTTGCACAATCAAATGTAGTCTTGCATGACCCAAGAAACTTCTTACAGTCACTATCTTCATTGGGATAAGCAGCATTTGGTTTGATGTCTGCATCATAAGTTTAACGTTAAGAAAAAAATAATCTTTTAAACCCAATAAAAGGAAGAAAAAAAAAAAAGATTGAGAGAGAAAAACTCACCAATAGATTGAGCAAAAAAGATAACAGAAATGAGGAGAAGAAAGACTAAATGGAATTTAACTGAAGCCATTTCTCTTTATCAATTGAACACATTTGCAAAATAGTTTCGTAGGTCTAGAATATATAGGCATCATAAAAAAGAGACAGAGAGAAGTTGGATGAGTTTTAGTTGAACAAGATTTGATTCCTTCTTTTTCCACAGCTATTTTGCAATTTAGGAAGACTATTAGTTGAGTTGTTTTAGTTTGTTAGTGTTTATTTAGACTCTTATGAGAGTCCATTAGAAACTTCGACACAAAATTGTTTGTTGAACTCCTTTATATAAGATATCTTGTGGCAAGTATTCGGTTATGTACTTGACTGAGTGATCTGTCTTCCTCACTAATTCTGTTTTTCCGTTTTTTGCAATCGTTTCATCCACAGAGTGCTATGGTGTATCTCTACCTAAGTTGGACGAAAAAGAGAAAAATAAAGAAAAAGAGAGAGGGAGGAGGTTGCGTAATCATGGCAGCAAATAGTTTTTTAATTTTCATAGTTGCCGATTCCATTGTTCAAGGAAAAAGTACCAATTTTAGAGTGTTAAGATGAGGACTCTTTTCAAAGTTCAAGATCTTTGGGAGCTTGTAGAAGAAGTTTTGCTGATCTTGATGAAGTAGCAAAACTGAAGGAAAATTTAATTATAGAAAATGCAAAAGCTCTCTATCTACTACAACATGCTATTCATGAGGATATCTTTTTAACAATCTTGATTGCAGCAACATCCAAAGAAGCATGAGACATTACAAAAGGAATTCCAAGATCGAAACAAAGTGAACTTCTTTGAGCCTTTGTGAGAAAACCATGAAACCACATGTGAGAATTTGGCAAAAAAATTAAAACTGGATAGATTTTGTGGCTATTCCTACCACTGAAAGAGTGGAAACGTTATACAGTTAGCCATGTGTCAAATTACATGTTCTTATTCAATCAGATACTCTACCATGTATATTGTGCATCTCCATCTATGCCAAATTGTCATTACAGTATTCCAAAAATAAAATAAAATAAAGGTATATTGGCTTAAATTCGGAAGATATTTTGCATGAGGAATAATTGTAAGTTCTCAATCATACACTATTGGAATTCTAAATTGGTTTTTAAGGCATGCGATTCAAAATATTTTGTAGTTTTCATAATGAAGGTCTAGAGTTTATGTTTTTCCTCAAATAAACACCTAAATAGCCAATAAATGTCTATTGGAAATTGAGTTTGACTGGATAACAAATAAGCCTCAAGGGAAAAGACATGGTTAGCTAAGCCATATCCTTTGGAGATAACCCTTAGTAGGTGTCACTTCTTCTTCTATATAAAGAGATGAGTTGATTCTTAATTGTTCGAGCAACAATTCGATACCAATCTTAGTCTTATAATTTTCTATCAAAAAATTATGTTTATTAAAATAAATAAAAAATAAAAAAGTTGAAAAACTTATGTTAAAGAAGTACCTAATATTTGGCATCAAAGTTGGGTACCTTATCACACATGGACCTCATTTAACATCAATATATTCCATGGCCTTATGTTTTGAGTTTATGTTGTCCACCGTTGGGCATTAGGTGCATTGAATGTATAGGAGAGTGGATTTAAGGATATCTTTGGTAAAACTATATATGTAAACATAGGCCGTCTCTTTCTAACTTACTCATATGCTTCCAAATTTTACTAGGGAGTCGGCTAATCTACCAACTACCCTAGAAATATGAATAAATTCCACTCCTTGCATAAATTCTTAACCATACATTAGTGGAAAGAAATTTAAAGCCTCGTAATCAATCGAATTACAAGGGAGAAAACGATGTTAAAGGCTTCAACACAATGAGAATTTGGGAGGCGTTTATAGTCTTACCTCAATGATTTTTGCTCAACGTTCTTTCGATACTTTGATCTCACATTACAATTATACTCATAACAGGCCCATGAATTCAAGCCGTACAACTACGATTACCTTTCTACCAATCTTCTTGTAATTATCTAGTTTCTCGTCATCACAAGTATGATTTTGAGGTCAACTTACCGGAGTAGGACTCCAAATTCAGGATTTATAATTAGATCAATTACAGAGGTTCACATGTAAATAGATGCCATCATGACACAGATATATTTTTTTTTTTGTCTAGAGGAAAATTATATTAGGTTCTATAGAGTAATTCAAGAGGAATTAAAAAGAATCATGTACAAGAAAGTGAGGTAGAGACTGCCACCAAGACTGAGATGAAAAGAACTTCTTTGAACCCATTACAAGTTAACTAAGAAACCACCAAACACAATTTGTCTCATGAGTCATGACCACGAATTAGAACCTATGAGCCAAGTTTCTGGTTTATTTAGATCTCAATCCATGCTCTAAATTAGACAGAATTGAAGCTACAACAAACTGCTTATTTCTCTTAAATAACGGGGCCTGCAACGTTTTTAATAAGCTTAAAAAGGAACCTCCCTAGCCGAAAGCTAAGTTTGGCTACTTAGTCTTCAATTGTCAAGAAGGTTCTGTTCTTGACCGTTTCAATATCCATATATTATAGTACTACGTGATCATTGAAGACTTTTAAGGCCCAACATCAACATCAACATCAACATGTATGTATTATTTTAAATTTTAAATGGGCAACAAAAGTATTCGGTTGGGCAGAGGGAGAGTTTTAATGAATCTCACGACTGCTAAGGTGTGATGTTCAACTAAATTTTAACTATTAATAGCAATTTTAATTTTAAGTTTTATTAGTTGGATGTTTAAATATGTTTAAATTTATGTCATTAATATTATTATTTCTAATCATGATCATTGATTTTTTTAAATTAATTTATGATAAATCACGATTTATAAAAGGTGCAAATTTAAATTTTAACCAGATACCTTTGAAGATAATGGGGGTAAACAAGCCTGCCAAACAACTTTTCCAGACTCAGTTAGCTGTGTAATCTCTTGAAGTTGTTTTGCAATATCCTCCAAGAGCTGCAACTGTATTTTCTACTTATCTTTGTGCTCCACAGAAAAACTCAGGAGGAAGAATTTGAGCGAACAATGTATTTTCTCCTTATCCTTATCGGATGCCAATGAAAAGGAGAGAAGGTTTTGTCAACACACGATTTAGTTAACTGTTTGGAAATTTAAATATCGTTTAGTTATTTGGCAAATTACATTTTAAAATATTCTTTTTTGATGATTTAAAGGTTTAGTAGTTTTAGAAGGTAGGGGTGTTTTGGGAAGTGAAAGGTATACTGCTTTTAGTGGAGTGTTTTAACTACTTTTAGTGGAGTAGTTTAACCGTAGATATATGTTAATTTACGATTATAGAATTTCAACTATCAATAGAAATTTAAATCTCATTTAGAATTTCAACTATCAATTTTATTATATTTAATCATAATCATTTTATTTTATTTTTGAATCCCTAAACTTTCTCATAAAGTTTCCATTCCTATTAATAGCAATTTTAAGTTTTATTAGTTGGATGTTTAAATATGTTTAAATTTCTGCCATTAATATTATTATTTCTAATTATGATCATTGATTTTTTAAAATTAATTTATGATAAATCACGATTTGAGGTTTTGTCAACACACAATTTTGTTAACTGTTTGGAAATTTAAATCTTGTTTAGTTATTTGGCAAATTACATTTTTGGATTTTTCTTTTATGACTTAAAGGTTTAGTAGTTTTAGAAGGTAGATGTGTTTTGAGAAGTGAAATGTATACTACTTTTAGTGGAGTACTGTAACCGTAGATATATGTTAATTTAGATTATAGAATTTCAACTATCGATGGAAATTTAAATCTCGTTTAGAATTTCAACTATCAATTTTATTATATCTAATCATAATCATTTTATTTTATTTTTGAATCCTTAAGCTTTCTCATTAAGTTTCCATTCCTATTAATAGAAATTTTAATTTTAAGTTTTATTAGTTGGATATTTAAATATGTTTAGATTTCTGTCAGTAATATTATTATTTCTAATCATGATCATTGGTTTTTTAAAATTAAAATATGATAAATCATGATTTGGGGTTTTGTCAGCACATGATTTAGTTAACTGTTTGGAAATTTAAATCTCGTTTAGTTATTTGGCAAATTACATTTTTGGATATTTTTTTTGATGAATTAAAGGTTTAGTAGTTCTAGAAGGTAGGGGTGTTTTAGGAAGTGAAATGTATATTGCTTTTAGTGGAGTGTTTTAACTACTTTTAGTGGAGTAGTGTAACCGTAGATATATGTTAATTTACGATTATAGAATTTCAACTATCAATGAAAATTTAAAACTATTTTAGAATTCAACTATCAATTTATTATATCAAATCATAATCATTTTATTTTATTTTTGAATCCCTAAACTTTCTCATAAAGTTTCCATTTTTATTAATAGCAATTTTAGTTTTAAGTTTTATTAGTTGGATGTTTAAATTTCTATGTTTGGTGTCCTCCTGTTGTAGGTTGGGTTAAACTAAACATTGATGGGTCTTCTTTAGGCAATCCAGGAAGGTCTGGCAGTGGAGGAGTATTTCGAAATGAAGTTGCTGCGGTGGTTTTAAATTTCAGCATTTTTTTAAATGTTATAACATACTTTGAGGCTGAATTGTAAACTTTCATTCACGGATTACGTTGGACAAGGCAT
The DNA here is from genome assembly GCF_041222555.1 of Hakea prostrata. Lineage (NCBI taxonomy): Eukaryota > Viridiplantae > Streptophyta > Magnoliopsida > Proteales > Proteaceae > Hakea > Hakea prostrata. Next base: position 49,881,694 of record NC_142604.1, on the reverse strand, counting down.
TTACAAATTAAAAAGCTTTGGGTAGAAAGTGATTCAAAAGCTGTGGTGACTTTAATACAGCAGAAGAAAATACCTTGGTATATCTTTCATATATGGAGAGAGTTACAAGAATATTTGTTGACTATAGATTGGAAGATTTCACATTGCTATCGTGAAACTAATACAGTGGCAGATTTTTTGGCAAATTCGGCAGCTAGAATAGGAACTTCTAATATTAACATTCATTGGTCAGCTTCAATCCTTAATAAACTTGATGTGGATGCCTCTAGACGTCCTAGATTTCATTTTATAAGTTAGTGGTTTTCTAATCTGAGCAGGAACCAGTGAGGAAGGGTGTATTGGGGGTAACAGTTGTTGCGGGTAAGGGAGGTTGGTTCTTTATACGGTATTAATTGATGTACTTTTAATATTTCTTCTTCGCTTAATATAATGATCCTTTTAGCGAAAAAAAATGTTTAAATTTCTACCATTAATATTATTATTTCTAATCATGAACATTGATTTTTTAAAATTAATTTATAATAAATCACCATTTGGGTTTTGACATCACACGATTTAGTTAACTGTTTGGAAATTTAAATCTCGTTTAGTTATTTGGCAATTTACATTTTGGGATATTCTTTTTTGATGACTCAAAGGTTTAGTAGTTTTAGAAGGCAGGGGTGTTTTGGGAAATAAAATGTATACTGCTTGTAGTGGAGTGTTTTAACAACTTTTAGTTATTTGGCAAATTACAATTTTGGATATATTTTTTGATGACTTAAAGGTTTAGTGGTTTTAAAAGGTAGGAGTGTTTTGGGAAGTGAAATGTAGCCATCCTCCCTCAGTTCGTGCTTTTATAATAGTAGTATGATATATATATCAGCTTCACATTTTAGTACCAGTGCACAATGTGGGTCCACAAATCATAATCATCTTACCGAAAGCACTTTCGTTAGATAGATCAAAGATAAACCTCAAATGAACAATACTTTTTTCAATGGTTTCATAGTTTTATTCCATTCTTGAGATAGTAAACATTACAAGTTTTGTTCAGAACCCGTCTCTCTCACACACATTAACTTCTTTGGGCGAATTCAAAGGCAACAGCAAGTTAACTTGTTTCCTTGTGGGATGCATGGACAACGTGTAAGGCCGCTTGCATTACAAATTCTTGCACAATCAAATGTAGTCTTGCATGACCCAAGATACTTCGTACAGTCACTATCTCATTGGGATAAGCATCGTTCGGTCTGATCTCTGCATCATAAGTTTCACATTAAGAAAAAAATAATCTTTTAAACCCAATAAAAGGAAGGGAGAAAAAAAAAAGGGGACTGGGAGAGAAAAACTCACCAATAGATTGAGCAAAGAAGATAATAGAAATGAGGAGAAGAAAGACTAAATGGAATTTAACTGAAGCCATTTCTCTTTATCAGTTGCTCACATTTGCAAAATAGTTTCGTAGGTCTAGAATAAATTGGCATCATAAAAAAGAGACAGAGAGAAGTTGGATGAGTTTTAGTTGAATAAGATTTGATTCCTTCCTTTTCCACAGCTATTTTACAATTTAGGAAGACTATTAGTTGAGTTTGTTTTAGTTTGTTAGCGTTTATTAAGACTCTTAGGAGAGTCCATTAGAAATTTTGACACGAATATGTTTTGTTGAACACCTATATATAAGATATCTGCTAGAACAGGAATTTCTGATATTAACATTCCTTGGTCAGCTTCAATCCTTAATGAACTTGATATGGATGCCTCTAGACGTTCTAGATTTTGTTTTATAAGTTAGTGGTTTCTAATCTGAGTGAGGAAGGGTGTATTGGGGGCAACAGTTGTTGCGGGTAAGGGAGGTTGGTTCTTTATACGGTATTAATTGATGTATTTTTAATATTTCTTCTTCGCTTAATATAATGATCCTTTAAGCGAAAAAAATATATAAGATATCTGCTGGCAAGTATTCAGTTTTGAAGTTGACTGAGTGATCTGTCTTCCTCACTAATTCTGTTTTTCCGTTTTTTGCAATCGTTTCATCCACAAAGTGCTATGGTGTATCTCTACCTAAGTTGGATGAAAAAGAAAAAAATAAAGAAAAAGAGAGAGGGTGGAGGTTGAGTAATCATGGCAGCAAATAGTTTTTTAATCATCACAGTTGCTGATTCCATTGCTAAACGGAAAAAGTACCAATTCTATAGTGTGAAGATAAAAACTCTTTTCAAAGTGCAGGATCTTTGGGAGCTTGTAGAAGAAGTTTTGCTGATCTTGATGAAGTAGCAAAACTGAAGGAAAATTTAATTAAAGAAAATGCAAAAGCTCCCTAGCTACTACAAGAAGCTATTCATGAAGATATCTTTTTAACAATCTTGATTGCACTAACATCCAAGGAAGCATGAGACTTTACAAAAGGGATTCCAAGATCGAGACAAAGTGAACTTCTTTGAGCCTTTGTGAGAAAACCATGAAACCACATGTTAGAATTTGACAAAAAAGTTAAAGCTGGATAGATTTTTTGGCTATTCCTACCACTGAAAGAGTGGAAACGTTATACGGTTAGCCATGTGTCAAATTTAACGTTCTAATTCAATCAGATACTCTACCTTTTATATTGTAAATCTCCATGTATGCCAAATTGTCATTACAGTATTCAAAAACAGAAGAAGTTATATTGGCTTAAATTCGGAAGATATTTTGCATGAGGCACTGGCTGAACTTTAAACTGGTTTTTAAGGCATGCGATTCAAAATATTTTGTAGTTTCGATAATGAAGGTTAAGAGTTGATGTTTTTCCCCAAATAAACATCTAAATAGCGTATAAATGTATTTTGAAAAACGAGTTTGAGTGGATAACAAATAAGCCTTAAGGGAAAAGACATGGTTAGCTATGCCATATCCTTTGGAGATAACACTTAGTAGATGTCTCTTCTTCTTCTATATAAAAAGAAGAGTTGATTCCTAATTGCTCGAGCAACGATTCAATACCAATCTTAGTCTCATAATTTTCTATCAAAAAAATTATGTTTATTAAAAAAAAAAAATTAAAAACTTATGTTAAAGAAGTACTTAATATTTGGCATCAAAGTTGGGTACCTTGCCACACATGGACCTAATTTAACATCAATATATTCCACAGCCTTATGTTCTGTGTTTATGTTGTCCATCGTTAGGCATTAGGTGCATTAAATGTATAGGACAATGGATTTAAGCATATCCTTGGTAAAATTATTTATGTAAACATAGGCCGTGTCGTTCTAACTTACACATATGCGCCCACATCTAACTAGGGGGGTCAACTAATCTACCAACTACCCTAGAAATATGAATAAATTCCACTCCTTGCATAAATTGTTAACCATACATTAATAGAACAAACTGTAAAGCCCCGTAATCAATCAAATTACAAGGGAGAAAACAATGTTAAAGGCTTCAACACAATGAGAATTTGTGAAGCATTTATAGTCTTACCTCAACGATTTTTGCTCAAAAGTTCTTTCGATACTTTGACCTCAAGTTACAATTTATACTCATAATCGGCCCATGAATTCAAGCCGTACAACTACGATTACCCTTCTACCAATCTTCTTGTAATTATCTTGTTTCTCGGCATCACAAGTATGATTTTGAGGTCAACTTACCAGAGTAAAACTCCAAATTCATGATTTATAATTAGATCAATTACATAGGTTGACATGTAAATAGATGCATTCATGAACTGATATTTTTTGGTCTAGAGGAAAATTATATTAGGTTCTCTAGAGTAATTATAGAGCAATTAAAAAGAATCATGTACAATAAAGTGGGGTAGAGACTACCACCAAGACTGAGATGAAGAGAACTTCTTTGAAACCTTTGCAAGTTAACTAAGAAACCACCGAATGCAATAAGTCACATAAGAATTGACCAAGAATTAGACCCTATGAGCCGAGTTATTGGTTTATTTAGATCTAAATCCAATCACAATTTGATTTTTAGAGCTCTAGAGTGTCTGGTCACTCATTCTAATTGGCAATCTTTCAAGGAATATATAGACCAACTTCACATTTTAATACCAATACACAATGTGGGTCCACAAATCATAATTATTTTACCTAAAGCACTTTCGTTAGATAGATCAAAGATAAACCTCAAATGAACAATACTTTTTTCAATGGTTTCATCGTTTTATTCCATTCATGAGATTGTAAACATTACAAGTTTTATTCAAAACCCGTCTCCCTCACACACACATCAACTTCTTTGGGCAAATTCAAAGGCAACAACAAGTTAACTTGTTTCCTTGTGGGATGCATGGACCACGTGTAAGGCCGTTTGCATTACAAATTCTTGCACAATCAAATGTAGTCTTGCATGACCCAAGATACTTCTTACAGTCACTATCTTCATTGGGATAAGCATCGTTTGGTTTGATCTCTGCATCATAAGTTTCATGTTAAGAAAAAAATAATCTTTTAAACCCAATAAAAGGAAGGAAAAAAAAAGGGACTGAGAGAGAAAAACTCACCAATAGATTGAGCAAAGAAGATAATAGAAATGAGGAGAAGAAAGACTAAATGGAATTTGACTGAAGCCATTTCTCTTTATCAGTTGCTCACATTTGCAAAATAGTTTCGTAGGTCTAGAATATATAGGCATCATAAAAAAGAGACAGAGAGAAGTTTGATGAGTTTTAGTTGAATAAGATTTGATTCCTTCTTTTTCCAAAGCTGTTTTACAATTTAGGAAGACTATTAGTTGAGTTTGTTTTAATTTGTTAGTGTTTATTAAGTCTCTTAGGAGAGTCCATTAGAAATTTCGACACGAATATGTTTTGTTGAACACCTATATATAAGATATCTGCTAGCAAGTATTCAGTTTGGAAGTTGACTGAGTGATCTGTCTTCCTCACTAATTCTGTTTTTCCGTTTTTTGCAATCGTTTCATCCACAGAGTGCTATGGTGTATCTCTACCTAAGTTGGATGAAAAAGAAAAAAATAAAGAAAAAGAGAGAAGGTGGAGGTTGAGTAATCATGGCAGCAAATAGTTTTTTAATCATCACAGTTTCCGATTTTATTGTTCAACTTAAAAAGTACCAATTCTAGATTGTGAAGATGAAGATTCTTTCCAAAGTGCAGGATCTTTGGGAGCTTGTAGAAGAAGTTTTGCTGATCTTGATGAAGTAGCAAAACTGAAGGAAAATTTAATTAAAAAAAAAAAGCAAAAGCTCTCTACCTACTACAACAAGCTATTCATGAGACTTTACAAAAGGAATTCCAAGATCGATACAAAGTGAATTTCTTTGAGCCTGTGTGAGAAAACCATGAAACCCCATGTGAGAATTTGACAAAAAAAAAATTATAAAAATTGATAGATTTTGTGGCTATTCCTATCACTGAAAGAGTGAAACGTTATAGGGTTAACCATGTGTCAAATTTCTCAATCTTAATAAATCAGATACTCTACCATGTATATTGTGCATCTCCATGTATGCCAAATTGTCATTACAATATTCCAAAAAAAAAAATTAAAGTATATTGGCTTAAATTCGTAAGATATTTTGCAGGAGAAATAATTGTGAGTTCTCAATCACACACAGTTGGAATTTTAAACTTGTTTATAAGCCATGCGATTAAAAATATTTTGTAGTTTTCATAATGAAGGTTTAGAGTTGATGATTTTCACGAATAAACACCTAAATAGAAAATAAATGTCTTTTGGAAAATGAGTTTGAGTGGATAAAAGATAAGCCTGAAGGCAAAAGACATGGTTAGCTAAGCCATATCCTTTGGAGATAACCCTTAGTAGGTGTCTCTTCTTCTTCTATATAAAGAGAAGAGTTGATCTTAATTGCTCGAGCAACGATTCAATACCAATCTTAGTTTTATAATTTTCTATCAAAAAAATTATATTTATTAAAAAAAAATTAAAAAATCTTATGTTAAAGAAGTACCTAATATTTGGCATCAAAGTTGGGTACCTTGTCACACATGGACCTCATTTAACATCAATATATTCCACGGCCTTATGTTTTGTGTTTATGTTATCCATCGTAGGGAATTAGGTGTATTGAATGTATAGGACAGTGGATATAAGCATATCCTTGGTAAAATTACTTATGTAAACATAAGCCGTGTCGTTCTCAATTACACATATGCACCCACATCTGACTAGGGAGTCGGCTAATCTACAAACTACCCTATAAATACGACTAAATTCCACTCCTTGCATAAATTGTTAACCATAAATTAATGGAAAGAACTGTAAAACCCCGTAATCGTTCAAATTACAAGGGAGAAAATGATGTTAAAGACTTCAACACAAGGTGAATTTGGGAGGCCTTTATAGTGTTACCTCAACAATTTTTGCTCAAAAGTTCTTTCGATACTTTGAACTCAGGTTACAATTTATACTCATAACCGGCCCATGAATTCAAACCGTACAACTACGATTACCTTTCTACCAATCCTCTTGTAATTATCTAGTTTCTCGTCATCACAAGTATGATTTGGAGGTCAACTTACCAAAGTAGGACACCAAATTCAGGATTTATAATTAGATCAATTACAGAGGTTGACATGTAAATAGATGCCTTCATGACACTGATATATTTTTGGTCTAGAGGACTTCTTTGAACCCTTTGCAAGTTAACTAAGAAACCACCAACTGCAATTAGTCTCATGAGCATTGACCAAGAATTAGAACCTATGAGCCGAGTTACTGGTTTATTTAGATCTAAATCCAATCACGATTTGATTTTTAGAGCTCTAGATTGTCTGGTCACTCATTCCAATTGGCAATCTTTCAAGGAATATATATACCAACTTCATATTTTAATACCAGTGCACAATGTGGGTCCACAAATCATAATCATCTTACCAAAAGCACTTTCGTTAGATAGATCAAAGATGAACCTCAAATGAACTATACTTTTTTCAATGGTTTCATAGTTTTATTCCATTCATGAGATAGTAAACATTACAAGTTTTATTCAGAACCCGTCTCTCTCACACACACAACAACTTCTTTGGGCGAATTCAAAGGCAACAGCAAGTTAACTTGTTTCCTTGTGGGATGCATGGACCACGTGTAAGGCCGTTTGCATTACAAATTCTTGCACAATCAAATGTAGTCTTGCATGACCCAAGATACTTCTTACAGTCACTATCTTCATTGGGATAAGCATCGTTCGGTTTGATCTCTGCATCAAAAGTTTCACGTTAAGAAAAAAATAATCTTTTAAACCCAATAAAAGGAAGGAAAAAAAAAAAAGGGGACTGAGAGAGAAAAACTCACCAATAGATTGAGCAAAGAAGATAATAGAAATGAGGAGAAGAAAGACTAAATGGAATTTGACTGAAGCCATTTCTCTTTATCAGTTGCTCACGTTTGCAAAATAGTTTCGTAGGTCTAGAATATATAGGCATCATAAAAAGGAGACAGAGAGAAGTTGGATGAGTTTTAGTTGAATAAGATTTGATTCCTTCTTTTTCCACAGCTGTTTTACAATTTAGGAAGACTTTAGTTGAGTTTGTTTTAGTTTGTTAGTGTTTATTATGACTCTTAGGCGAGTCCATTAGAAATTTCGACACGAATATGTTTTGTTGAAGACCTATATATTAGATATCTACTGGCAAGTATTCTGTTTTGAAGTTGATTGAGTGATCTGTCTTCCTCACTGTTTATGTTTTTCCATTTTTTGCAATCGTTTCATCCACAGAGTGCTTTGGTGTATCTCTACCTATGTTGGACGAAAAATAAAAAATAAAGAAAAAGAGAGAGGGAGGAGGTTGGGTAATCATGGCAGCAAATATTTTTTTAATCATCACAGTTGCTGATTCCATTGCTAAACGGAAAAAGTACCAATTCTATAGAGTGAAGATGAAGACTCTTTTCAAAGTGCAGGATCTTTGGGAGCTTGTAGAAGAAGTTTTGCTGATCTTGATGAAGTAGCAAAACTGAAGGAAAATTTAACTAAAGAAAATGCAAAAGCTCCCAACCTACTACAAGAAGCTATTCATGAAGATATCTTTATAACAATCTTGATTGCAACAACATCCAAGGAAGCATGAGACTTTACAAAAGGAATTCCAAGATCGAAACAAAGTGAACTTCTTTGAGCCTTTGTGAGAAAACCATGAAACCACATGTTAGAATTTGACAAAAAAATTAAAGCTGGATAGATTTTTTGGCTATTCCTACCACTGAAAGAGTGGAACATTATACGGTTAGCCATGTGTCAAATTTAACGATCTAATTCAATCTGATACTCTACCATGTATATTGTGCATCTCCATGTATGCCAAATTGTCATTACAGTATTCCAAAAAAAAAAAAAAAAGGTATATTGGCATAATTCGGAAGATATTTTGCATGAGGAAAAATTGTAAGTTCTCAATCATACACTGTTGGAATTTTAAACTGGTTTTTAAGGCATGCGATTCAAAATATTTTGAAGTTTTCATAATGAAGGTTTAGCCAATAAATGTCTTTTGGAAAATGAGTTTGAGTGGATAACAAATAAGCCTCAAGGGAAAAGACATGGTTAGCTAAGCCATATCCTTTGGAGATAACCTTAGTAGGTGTATCTTCTTCCTCTATATAAAGAGAAGACTTGATTCTTAATTGCTCGAGCAATGATTCAATACCAATCCTAGTCTTATAATTTTCAATCAAAAAAATTATATTTATGAAAAAAAAAATTGAAAAACATATGTTAAAGAAGTACCTAATATTTGGCATCAAAGTTGGGTACCTTGTCACACATGGACCTCATTTAACATCAATATATTCCACAGCCTTATGTTCTGTGTTTATGTTGTCCATTGTTGGGCATTAGGTGCATCGAATGTATAGGACAGTAGATTTAAGCATAGCCTTGGTAAAACTATCTATGTAAACATAGGCCGTGTCTTTCTAACTTACACTTATGCTCCCACATTTGACTAGGGAGTCGGCTAATCTACCAACTACCCTAGAAATATGAATAAATTCCACTCCTTGCATAAATTCTTAACCATACATTGGTGGAAAGAATTTTAAAGCCCTGTAATCGATCGAATTACAAGGGAGAAAACGATGTTAATGGCTTAAAACAAGTAGAATTTGGGAAGCGTTTATAGTCTTACCTCAACGATTTTTGCTCAAAAGTTATTTTGATACTTTGATCTCACGTTACAATTTATACTCATAACCGGCCCATGAATTCAAGCCGTACAACTACGATTACCCTTCTACCAATCTTCTTGTAATTATCTTGTTTCGTCATCACAAGTATGATTTTGAGGGTAACTTACCGGAGTAGGACTCCAAATTCATGATTTATAATTAGATCAATTACAGAGGTTGACATGTAAATAGATGCTTTCATGACATTGATATTATTTTTGTCTAGAGGAAAATTATATTAGGTTCTCTTGAGTAATTGTCGAGGAATTAAAAAGAATCATGTACAATAAAGTGGGGTAGAGACTACCACCAAGACTGAGATGAAGAGAATTTCTTTGAACCCTTTGCAAATTAACTAAGAAACCACCGAATGCAATTAATCACATAAGCATTGACCAAGAATTAGACCCTATGAGCCGAGCTGTTGGTTTATTTAGATCTGAATCCAATCACGACTTGATTTGTAGAGCTTTAGAGTGTCTGGTCACTCAATCTAATTGGCAATCTTTCAAGGAATATATATACCAACTTCACATTTTAATTCCAGTGCACAATGTGGGTTCACAAATCATAATCATCTTACCGAAAGCACTTTCGTTAGATAGATCAAAGATAAACCTCAAATGAACAATACTTTTTTCAATGGTTTCATAGTTTTGTTCCATTCATGAGATTGTAAACATTACAAGTTTTATTCAGAACCCGTCTCTCACACACACATCAACTTCTTTGGGCGAATTCAAAGGCAACAGCAAGTTAACTTGTTTCCTTGTGGGATGCATGGACCACGTGTAAGGCCGTTTGCATTACAAATTCTTGCACAATCAAATGTAGTCTTGCATGACCCAAGAAACTTCTTACAGTCACTATCTTCATTGGGATAAGCAGCGTTCGGTTTGATGTCTGCATCATAAGTTTCACGTTAAGAAAAAAATAATCTTTTAAACCCAATAAAAGGAAGGGGAAAAAAAAAAGATTGAGAGAGAAAAACACACCAATAGATTGAGCAAAGAAGATAACAGAAATGAGGAGAAGAAAGATTAAATGGAATTTGACTAAAGCCTTTTCTCTTTATCAGTTTCTCACATTTGCAAAATAGTTTCGTAGGTCTAGAATATATAGGCATCATAAAAAAGAGACAGAGAGAAGTTGGATGAGTTTTAGTTGAACAAGATTTGATTCCTTCTTTTTCCACAGATATTTTGCAATTTAGGAAGACTATTAGTTGAGTTGTTTTAGTTTGTTAGTGTTTATTTAGACTCTTATGAGAGTCCATTAGAAACTTCAACACGAATCTGTTTGTTGAACTCCTATCTATAAGATATCTTGTGGCATGTATTCAGTTATGTAGTTGACTGAGTGATTTGTCTTCCTCTCTAATTCTGTTTTTTCATTTTTTACAATCGTTTCATCCACATAGTTCTATGGTGTATCTCTAACTAATTTGGACAAAAAAGAAAAAAATAAAGAAAAGGAGAGAGAGAGGAGGTTGGGTAATCATGGCAGCAAATAGTTTTTTAGTCATCACAGTTGCCGATTCCATTGTTCAGCGGAAAAAGTACCAATTTTAGAGTGTTAAGATGAAGACTCTTTTCAAGTGCAGGATCTTTGGGAGCTTGTAGAAGAAGTTTTGCTGATCTTGATGAAGTAGCAAAACTGATGGAAAATTTAATTAAAGAAAATGCAAAAGCTATCCACCTACTAGAACACACTATTCATGAGAATATATTTTTAACAATCTTGATTGCAACAACATCCAAGGAAGCATGAGACTTAAAAAAAGGAATTCCAAGATCGAGAAAAAGTGAACTTCTTTGAGCCTTTGTGAGAAAATCATGAAACCACATGTGAGAATTTGACAAAACAAAATTAAAAATGGATAGATTTTGTGGCTATTCCTTCTATCAGATACTCTACCATGTATATTGTGCATCTCCATGTATGCCAAATTGTCATTACAGTATTCCAAAAAAAAATAAAGGTATATTGGCATAAATTCGTAAGATATTTTGCACGAGGAATAATTGTGAGTTCTCAATGATACAGTGTTGGAAATTTAAACTTGTTTTTAAGGCATGCGATAAAAAATATTTTGTAGTTTTCATAGTAAAGGTTAGAGTCAATAAATGTCTTTTGGAAAACGAGTTTAAGTGGATAACAGATAAGCCTTAAGGGAAAAGACATGGTTAGCTAAGCCATATCCTTTGGAGATAACCCTTAGTAGGTGTCTCTTCTTCTTCTATATAAAGAGAAGACTTGATTCTAATTGCTCGAGCAACGATACAATACCAATCTGAGTCTTTTAATTTTCTATCAAAAAAATTATGTTTATTAAAAAAAAAAATTTAAAAACTTATGTTAAAGAAGTACCTAATATTTGGCATCAAAGTTGGGTACCTTGTCACACATGGACCTCATTTAACATCAATATATTCCACGGCCTTATGTTCTATGTTTATGTTGTCCATCGTTGGGCATTAGGTGTATTGAATGTATAGTACAGTGGATTTAAGCATATCCTTGGTAAAATTATTTATGTAAACATAGGTGATGTCGTTCTAACTTACACGTATGCACCCACATCTAACTAGGGAGTCAGCTAATCTACCAACTACCCTAGAAATATGACTAAATTCCACTCTTTGCATAATTTGTTAACCATACATTAATGGAAAGAATTGTAAAGCCCCATAATCGATCAAATTAGAAGGGAGAAAACGATGTTAAAGGCATCAACACAAGGAGAATTTGGGAGGCGTTTATAGTCTTACCTCAACGATTTTTTCTCATAAGTTCTTTCGATACTTTGATCTCAGGTTACAATTTATACTCATAACCAGCCCATGAATTCAAGCTGTACAACTATGATTACCTTTGTCACATCCCACCCTAAATCCACCCAGGGGGTACCCTATCTGGGTTACTCGGGAGTGATCCACAACCCAACGGATCTAGTTTAGGAACGATCATATCCACTTAGCACAATAATATAATCAAAAGCAAGAACAATTCTTTGTATCCAAATAATTTAATAATAAAAGTCAAGAAAGGATCTCAGAAGGTTTTACAAATAACATCAGAGTGCGGAAATGATTCAAATAGGGTAAACAGTCAAGTGTGAAAAAGAGGGAGGAAACTCATCCTATAATAATAGCGGAAGGTAGATCGACTAAAATTAAAGTTTACAACCGGTTCCCAAAATGACAAGGGAACAAACTAAACTACGGTCTTGACGAATCAAATAAAAAGGTTAAAAGAAAATGGGACGATATCCCAATACTAGCACACAAGTGTAAGGGCTGAACTGCTAGTCTTCACCAATGTAGTCACCATAATAAGTAGTTTAAGAGTCATCAACTTAGTCTTCATAGTGTTGACCATCATAGTCAACAGTAGTAGTACCTGTAGAAAAGTCTAACAAAATATGTTGCAAAAAGGAGTGAGTTCAAAAGAACTCAGCAAGGAAAGTTATTCCATAATAACATAAATCATATGATGCACAGCATAGCATGATGCAATATGATATGAGACATATGATGCAAACATGAATCTAACTCTAAGTATGCTGGTCTCTAAGGTAGACATGCTTTATGTCGTAGCACCATACTTCTTTAGGTAGTCTCAGTCAATCATCACCGGGGGGAATTGGGTCCTGCATCCCTCTCGGACAAATCCATGGTTGGGGGTTTCGGTCACCACTCTCTCACATCACCATTTGGTCTAAGTATTGGCACATGTCAAGGTAAAGCCTAGCCCAATGCACGTCATCTACTTAGTCATATCATGTCAGTTCCAAATACGTCCATTCCTCCCCTCTCGGGATCCTTTCTGGTATCCTTCACACTAGAGTCACAGATATTACCCACCGGACTCATCAACCCTATTGGTCGTCCACAAATAGGAGACGGGAAGCTCTCACATCCCCTCACGGATCATTTCACCGGTCTTGAGCGCCCGTGAGCCCAAGTCTAGCCATTTGCAACCTTACCAACAAATGGCCCATTTCGGTTATCCGCAATGCGATTTATGTCCTCTCAGGGGATGGTTACCGGTCTTGAGCGCCCACAAATCCACACTACTACCATGGGTCATTCGGTCTCAATGCTCTTCCGATTCGGATCTGATATGATAGGGACATCCTAGCCAAACATCACTAGACAAGCCCTATATATGTCATCCAATAACCCGAGAAAGCGTGGACGGGCATCTTCTGAGAACATCCCATACTATTCCCTCCGATGTCCAAGGACAGAAGCACCAGTAGGATACTCAATCCCAAGTTATACCTAAGCAGTCACATGCTTATTTCCGTCCATTACATATCAACAATACATTATCATATTGAAAACATATCATAACATCTCATAATACAGTGTATAAATAAATGACAAGAATAAGTAAACATGATAAACCAAGTAATTAAGCATGGTGCTACTGTCATAAGGTAACTACAGTAGTCATATGATGTCTAAAATCAACTAAGAAGTTAAGTCTACTAAGTTACCAGCAACAGTGTAAAAGTCATACAGTCTATGTTATATGGCAATAACCGTCCTTACCTTGAGTTGGAGAAGAAGATGGTCCAAGATCACAAGCAAGTGGCCCAATTAGTCTTAAAACCCTAAACAAACATATATGAAGGATTAGAGAAGAAATCAGAACAATCGGAGATCGAACGAATCAAAACTTGCTTCTTTAGGCTTCAGGACAAGAAATTTTTCACTGAATCCCTCATTGCAGTTGCAAACCATGGAAAGTGAGAGAGAGAGAGAGAGAGAGAGAGAGAGAGAGAGAGAGAGAGAGAGAGAGAGAGAGAGAGAGAGAGAGAGAGAGAGAGAGAGAGAGAGAGAGAGAGAGAGAGAGAGAGAAGAGGGAGGAAGAAGTGGACTGGTTCGGTCTTCAAAGTCTGGAACGCTACACACCCTAGGATACATGAAGACATGACTTGCATTTAAATGCGTAGTTCATATAACTTATTGCCCCATTGCATAAGAGAGATTAATGAAATGCTTAATTATCTCGGTAATGACCATTTCATTTGGTTTCTACTTGTAAAATTATAAGGTCTTCCATGGATCAAGATAACATATGTATCAAGAAAATATGTGGTTACCAAAAATATATATATATATGTGTTGTGTGTGTGTGTGTGTGTGTGTGTGTGTGTGTGTGTGTGTGTGTGTGTGTGTGTGTGTGAGTGTGTGAATTAATTGATTAAAAAACATAAGAATTAGTCAAAAGTCAAGAAACCCATTTAGACTTTCACAGTTTTCTGATTTAAAATCAAACTTAATTAACTTTTCAGATCAATACAGGGGGTAATGACTTTCACGTTGTTAAGTGTTGAACATTACTATAATTATTCACTTAAGACTTCCGTAATTAGAACCATAATTAAACCAGTTTTGTTCAAAGCATAAATCAGCTGAGCTAGTTGATGTTCATAGACTTGGTTCCATTTGGGCTACCAAGGGGACTGAAAGCATGCAGCTGTAATAGGGTATTCAAAGATTATTATTATTATTATTATTATTAAATTAAGAAAGTGACCAAACACATGCAAGAGAGAGGTAAAGGACATGTAAATAGAGTTTGAGTTGTACCCAGGATGGAATTAAAACTGTGATAAGGAATTAATGCACCCAGGATGGAATGAAGAGATGGAGGAGAGAGAAACTCTGGAGAAAGAAGCTTTGGAGAAAGATGGTGCGCATAGGTCTTCGGATAGGGCTGTTAATGGCTTCTCTCAGAAGATGGACAGTGGGAGATCTTACGCTGGGGTGGTAGGGACTTCCATTATGCTTGAGATTGATTCCCTCCCATCCCCTATGCAGGCTGGATCTTATCGGCGTATTGTTATTCCTCAATCTGAGTATGAGTTGCAGCGTACTCAATTTCGTTTCTCCTTGATTGGGAGGGCAAACTTTCGTCAGACAACAATGGATGCTTTACGTGATATAGCTTCTAAATCATGGAAACTGAAACAAGGAGTTTCTTTTCATTCCTTGGGAAAGGGTTTCGTGATTTTCAATTTAGATGTGAGGTAGATTTGTTAGAAGTTTGGAGAAGAGGTGTCTGGAATATTGGCAATCAACTGATTCGATTCCAACGTTGGCGTCCGGATTTTAACATTCATGCTCCTCAACCATCTGCCAAACTGGTTTGGATTCGTTTCCCTGATCTTCCTCTTGAATACTGGCATGCCAAGGTATTACTTTCTATTGCTAAGAGGGTAGGTCGTCCTATTTTTTTAGACCGTCGTACTCGTCTTGGTTCTGTGGGACATTACGCAAGAATTCTTGTGGAATTAGAATTGGAAGCTGAGCATGTGTCTGAAGTTCAAATAGAACGCCTTGAACCTGGTTCTACACGTGTTTTCAGCTTCATTCAAAAGGTGATCTATGAGGATGGAATTCAAAGATGTTTTCGATGCAATCGAGAAGGTCATTTGGGCAAAAATTGCAATGTTAATGTGCCTTCGGCTAAAGAGAAGTTTGTTCCTGATCACTTGGCGCATGAAGATGCGGTTCTGAATGAAGGTCCTAATTCTATTAGGATTGCAAAGACGCTGGAGTTTGAGGGTGAGAGTAATTTGTCCTCTCAAGTGGTTCATGCGGCTTTAGTGGAGGCAAGGGCTAGTGGACTCTCCGTCGGCCAATGAGAATTTAGTTAATTCTTTTTTAAATGAAGGGGTTTCTGATAATGAGGTGTTGGTTTTGGGTAAGGACTCTTCTTCGAATCATTCTTCTTCGAATCCTAGCCAAGAGAGCGACCCTTTTGAAATTCAAAAAATCCTTGATGCGGATAAGAGTTCTAAATCTTATGGAAACCTTCTTTTGGTTGATGGTTTTGATTTTCAAAATGGTGTGGTTATTGGTTAGGCCACAAATTTTGAATTTCAAAAATCCTTAGATGTAGATAAGTGTTCTAAGTTTATTGGTAACTCTCCTTTGGAGAGTTCACTTGTGGGACCCGAAGATAAGATTGACGATTGTGATTCAGCCAAGCATTTTGAATTTCAAAATGTCCATGTTTCGGGTAAGACTTCTATTCAAATTGAAAACCTTAAGTTGGGGGATTCATTGGTGGGACCCAATGATAAGAATGAAGGGTGTGATTCAGCCAAGCATTTTGAATTTCAAAATGATCATGTTGCGGGTAAGACTTCTATTCAAATTGAAAACCCTACTTTGGGGGATTCATTTGTGGGACCCATTGATAAGAATGAAGGGTGTGTTTCGACCAAGCATTTTGAATTTCAAACAGGTCATGCTGCAGATAAGAGTTCTATTCTACTTGAAAACCTTAATTTGGGGGATTCATTGGTGGGACCCAATGCTGTAAATGCACTAAGAGGTTCGACCAAAGAAGGAAGGTATTTTAGAGAGAAAGGGGCTGACGTGGCAACTAGGGAGAATGCGTTGGACTCTAGTGGGGCCCAAAAGAGTTCGGCCATATTTGAAAATGATGGAACGCTGCAATTGGAAGTTGTTCCTCCTCCTTCATCTTCTATCTCAATGAGGGATGAAGGCTCTCCTCGTCGGAAGCCTGGTCGTCCTAAAAAGGCTAATGCAATGAAGAAAGTGGCTACAGGTAAAAAGGGTTTGTTGGCAGAGGAATTCAAGAAGGTAGATGCTGCTTTAGGGAAAGTCTCTACAGTAAATAAGAGCCTCTCATTGGGAGAGGAAAGTGCTGCTTTGTAACTGTTGATATGAAGCTTTTCTTCTGGAATATTCGCGGCATTGGTAATGCGTCTGGTAGGAGGGCCCTTAAAATGCTGTTAATGACTCATCAACCAGACATTTTTTGTGTCGCTGAACCAAAAGTGGATGTTAGTAAGTGCCCAATTCTCTTTATTAATAGATTGGGATATTCTTCTAATTTTGTGTATAATTTTCGGCAGGAGAAAGTTCCGAATCTTTGGGTCTTTTGGAAGAGAGAGTTGCAGCGGCCCTCTGTTCTCTCTTCAATTCAAGTGGCAAGGTGTCCAATTTGGTCTATCAGTGGTTCATGCTTGTTGTGATAGATCTGATAGCAGACGGCTTTGGGAGGATCTTATTGCTCTCCCTTTGTCCCGCTTACCATTTTTTGTTATGGGGGACTTTAATGCAGTGTTACGGGTGTTTGAAAGGAGGGGTTCAAGCAGATTCCAATTGGGTGCAGCAGCTGATTTTCAAGCTACCATTGATGCTTGTGAGCTTTTTGAAGTTCCATCTTCGGGTAGGAAATTTACATGGTCAAACCAACGCAAAGTTGGTAATGTTCGTTCGGTCCTTGATAGTAGTTTCTTCAATGCCAGATGGTTAGAGTTGTTTGGTGATTCTAAACAAATCACTTTTCCGACACACTCGTCTGATCACTCTCCGATTTGTGTCTTTGTTGACAAAGGTGTCAAACCAGTAAACTCTCCTTTCAGGTTCAATAATTTTTGGATGACTGACGATTCTTTTTTGGAGGTTGTTCGTTTGGCTTGGGTGGAACCGATTGTTGGTGATCCCATTTTTGTACTAGCACAGAGATTGAAGAATGTTAAGCAGCGTCTTAAAGCTTGGGCAAAAATGACATTTCCTAATCTTTTTATTGAAGTACAGCAAGCGGAGAAAGATCTAGCATCCTTTCAAACTAATATTGATCAACTTGATATGACAAATGAATATTTTGATCAAGAGGCTTCCTTGAAGTCAAAACTTGTACAAGCAATGGATCGTTTGGACTCTCTTCTTCGGCAGAAAGCAAAGGTCAGGTGGTTGAGGGAGGGAGATAGGAATTCAAAATTTTTCCATCTCTCTACTAAACTTAGAAGGAATAAAAACTCTGTTAAATCTTTGCGAAGAATGGATGACACTTGGACATCAAGTTCGGTTGAACTACAGGATTATGTGGTGACTTACTTTGAAAACTATCATAAAGTGGGTTCCTACTTGGGACACCCAGAGTTGTTGTCTGTGATTCCAAAAGTGTTGATGGATGATGATTGTTTATTACTTGAAGGTTTGCCCTCTAATGAGGAGATCAAAGGAGTGGTATGGGACCTAGATCCCGACGGTTCTCCGAGGACCGGATGGCTTTCCGGGAAGTTTTTTCCGCAAATCTTTGGGATATTGTTTCAGCCGATTTTGGGGCTGCTGTTCAATCCTTCTTTCGAAAAGGAAAACTTCCGAAAGGGGTAAATAATTGTTTCCTCACTTTAGTTCCCAAGGTGGAGAATGCAGCTACACTGGACAAATTTCGGCCTCTATGTATGGGGAATTTTTTTTGCAAAACATTGTCAAAGATAATGGCTTCTCGGCTGAGTCCTCTTTTGCCTAAGCTTATTTCTGAGAAGCAAGGAGCTTTCCAGAAAGGTAAGATGATTTCCGAAAATATTGTTGTCGCTTCAACTTACAAATATTTTACATTCTTCTGTTAGAGGGGGAGGGATGGGAATTAAGATTGATATTGTGAGGCTTATGATACCCTATCATGGGAGTTTTTATTCTTGGTCTTGAAGGCTTTCGGATTTTCAAATAGATGGGTTGGATGGATTCATGAGATGCTTCAATCTACTAGAATCTCAGTTTTATTGAATGGGGGACCACTTGGATTCTTTGGAGTTGAGAAAGGGCTTCGGCAAGGGGACCCTTTATCTCCTCTTCTTTTCTTCTTGCGAGAAGAGGTACTATGCGGGGGCATTCATTCTTTGATAGGCTGGGTAGATTGAGAGCTTTGCCAGGTCCCAGGGGAGTAGAAGTTCCTTCCATTCTGATGTATGCTGATGATATTTTTATTTTTTTCAAATGCTTCTTTATGTTATGTTAAAGCTTTGAAAAATTTCTTATCGAAGTATCAAGAATTTTCGGGTCAACATATTAGTTTGGAGAAGAGTAAGCTTTTTCTTGGACGTGTGCCTCCTAGTCGAAAACAGAAAATTGTGGACATATTAAATATCCCAATTGCTCTCTTTTCTACTCGATATCCGGGGATAGATATTTTTAAAGGAAGAGTTACTCGTGTCGATTGCTTGTCAGTTTTAGACAAGATTAAGAATCGGCTACAAGGGTGGTGTGGAAATCTGTTATCTTTGGTAGGTAGAGTGGAGTTGGTACGTTCAGTTATTTCTAGCATGCCAATTCATAATTTTTCAGTGTACTGGTGGCCTAGCTCTATTATTTCTCAAGCAGAGGCTTGGATGCGTAACTTCATTTGGACAGGGAGTATAGAGGCTGTGAAGAAGGTTACAGTGTCTTGAGAAAAAGTATGTACTCCAAAATGTGAGGGTGGTTTGGGTATTCGAAGATTAAGAGATGTCAATTTTGCTTCCTTATGCAAGTTGGCTTGGACAATTAAACATAAACACTCTGTTTTTGCTCATTTTTTAAAGGGGAAGATGGTGGACAAAAGGGGAAATTTAAAGATTTATGGGCAGCAGTCCTCTTTGATGTTGGGATTGAGGAAGGTTTGGGGTTTTGTTCAAGCTAATGAACGGTGGTCAGTTGGAAATGGTCAGAATATAAATTTCTGGTTTGACAGATGGTTGGGGAATTTTACCATTGCAGACTATGTTGGTATTCCTATAGATTTAGAGGGTCATTTGAAATTGATTGTTGCAGATTGTTTACGACAAGGGGGAGTGGATATTTCCGTCAGTGGACAATGCCAAATTTCAAGAGGTAATCTCTCTTATTATGTTATATCCTATACCTTGTGCTAGTTTTGTTGATGTTTGTCATTGGCAAGGTTCAGTGGGGGGGAGAGTTTAGTTTTCGATTGGCATGGGATCTCTATCGTAGAAAAGGAGAACAACTGGAATGGGCTAAAAGTATTTGGAAGACTTCTTTGCAACCTAGACAACAAGTTTTCTGTTAGAGACTTTTTCATGATAGGCTACTTGTTGATGCCTTGTTGACTCGGAAAGGGATTATGCTGGCCTCTCGTTGTAATCTATGTGGTAAAGCTTCAGAGGACATAGGACATCTCTTTCTTCACTGCTCATTTTCACGTGGATGTGGAGAAGCTTTTGCAGCAAAGTTTGGTTATAGTTGGACAGTAAAAGATTCGATTGTAGAGTCGTTCAAGGCTTGGAAACACCAGGCTTCACAGTCTCCTTTACAGACTGCTTGGATTAATGGATGTTGTTTGCTTTTATACTCTCTTTGGATGGTTCGCAATCAAATCCGGTTTGAAAATTTAAATTTCAGGACTGATGAGGTGATGAGTTTAATTTTTTCAGACTTAGTACAGTTTGGCTTTAAAATGGATGGAAGAAAAATAACTCCTACCATTTTTTCGGATGCAAGAAGACTGGGCCTTCACTTCTCTGTTTTTAGTGCTGCTCCTCCACAAGAAATTTTTTGGTGTCCTCCTGCTGTAGGTTGGGTTAAACTAAATATTGATGGGTCTTCTTTAGGCAATCCAGGAAGGTCTGGTTGTGGAGGAGTCTTTCGAAATGAAGTTGCTGCGGTGGTTTTCAATTTCAGTATTTTTTTAAATGTTAAAACCAACTTTGAGGCTGAATTGTAAACTTTCATTCACGGATTACGTTGGGCAAGGCATTTACAAATTAAAAAGCTTTGGGTAGAAAGTGATTCAAAAGCTGTGGTGACTTTAATACAACAGAAGAAAATACCTTGGTATATCTTTCATATGTGGAGAGAGTTACAAGAATATTTGTTGACTATAGATTGGAAGATTTCACATTGCTATCGTGAAACTAATACAGTGGCAGATTTTTTGGCCAATTCGGCAGCTAGAACAGGAATTTCTGATATTAACATTCCTTGGTCAGCTTCAATCCTTAATGAACTTGATATGGATGCCTCTAGACGTCCTAGATTTCGATTTATAAGTTAGTGGTTTCTAATATGAGCAGGAACCAGTGAGGAAGGGTGTATTGGGGGCAACAGTTGTTGCGGGTAAGGGAGGTTGGTTCTTTATACGGTATTAATTGATGTATTTTTAATATTTCTTCTTCGCTTAATATAATGATCCTTTTAGCGAAAAAAAAAGAGAGAGGTAAAGTTCAGAGAAAAAGAATGGAATGCGTGACTCATTTATTGTCCAAACAAACTCACTCTCATGCAATACAAGAGAAATTTCATAGATGAATGGAGTAAAGAGATTTAGATTTAGCTGTTCCACGGCCTTAGGTTCTGTGTTTATGTTGTCCTTCGTTGGGAATTATTTGGATTGAATGTATAGGATAGTGGATTTAAGCATATGCTTGGTGAAATTATTTATGTAAACATAGGTCGTGTCATTCTAACATACACATATGCCCCCACATCTGACTAGGGAGTCGGCTAATCTAGTGACTACCCTAGAAATATGAAAGAATTCCACTCCTTGCGTAAATTGTTACGCATACATTAATGGATAGAACTCTAACACAAGGAGAGTTTGGGAGGCGCTTATAGTCTTACCACAACGATTTTTGCTCAAAAGTTCTTTCGATACTAAGATCTCAGTTTACAATTTATACACATAACCGGCCCATGAATTCAAGCCGTACAACTACGATTATCTTTTTACCACCCTTCTTGTAATTATATAGACTCTCGTCAGGAAAAGTTTGATTTTGAGGTCAACGTAACAGAGTAGTACTCCAAGTTCAGGATTTATAATTAGATCAATTCCAGAGGTTGACATGTAAATAGATGCCTTCACGACATTGAATTTTTTTTCTGGTCTTGAGGAAAATTATATTAGGTTCTCTAGAGTAATTCTACAAGAGTTAAAAAGAATCATGTACAATAAAGTGGGGTAGAGACTGCCACAAAGACTGAGATAATGAGAACTACTTTGAACCCTTTGCAAGTTAACTAAGAAACCACCAGATGCAATTATTTTCTTGAGTCATGACCTAGAATTAAAACCTAAGAGCTGAGTTACTGGTTTTTATAAATCCAAATCCAATCACGATTTTGTTTTTTATAGCTCTAGAGTATCTGGTCCCTCATTCCAATTAGCAATCCTTCAAGGTATATATATATATACACACACACCTGCTTCACATTTTAATACCAATGCACAATGTGGGTCCACAAATCATAGTCATCTTACCGTAAGCACTTTAGTTAGATAGATCAAAGATAAACCTCAAATGAACAATACTTTTTTCAATGGTTTCATAGTTTTATTACATTCATGAGCTAGTAAACATTACATGTTTTATTCTGAACCCGTCTCTTTCACACACACATCAACTTCTTTGTGCGAATTCAAAGGCAACAACAAGTTAACTTTCCACCATGTGGGATACACGGACCACGTATAAGGCGGTTCGCATTACAAATTCTTGCACAATTAAATGTAGTTTTGCATGACCCAAGATACTTCTTACAGTCACTATCATCATTGCGATAAGCAGCTTTTGGTTTGATGTCTGCATCATAAGTTTCATGTTAAGAAAAAAATAATCTTTTAAACCCAATAAAAGGAAGAAAGAACAAAGAAAAAAAAACAAAGAAAAGAGACAAAAAAAAAAAAAAAAAAAAAAAAAAAAAAAAAAGAGACAGAGAGAGAAAAACTCACCAATAGATTGGGCAAAGAAGATAACGAAAAAGGATGAGAAGAAAGACTAAATGGAACTTGACTGAAGCCATTTCTCTTTGTTAGTTGCTCACCTTTGCAAAATAGTTTCATATGTCTAGAATATATAGGCATAATGAAAAAGAGACATAGAGAAGTTGGATGGGTTTTAGTTGAATAAGATTTGTTTCCCTCTTTTTCCACAACTGTTTTGCAATTTAGGAAGACTTTCAGTAGAGTTTGTTTTAGTTTGTTACTGTTTATTTAGACTCCTAGGAGAGTCCGTTAGAAACATCCACACGAATCTGTTTTGTTGAAGTCCTCTATAGAAGATATCTTGTGGCAAGTATTTCAGTTATGAAGTTGTCTGAGTGATCTGTCTTCCTCTCTAATTCTATTTTTCTGTTTTTTGCTATCGTTTCATCCACAAAGTGCTATGGTGGATCTCTGCCTAATAGAGAGGAAAAACAAAAAAAGAAGAAGAAAATTAGAAATAGAGGAGGTTGAGTAATGATGGCATAAAATAGTTTTTTAATCATCATAGTTGCCGTGTCTCTTGTTCAGCGGAAAAAGTACCAATTCTGTAGTGTGAAGAAGAAGACTCTTTTCAAAGTGCAGGATATTTTGGAACTTGTACAAGAAGTCTGCTGATCTTGATGAAGTAGCAAAACTGAAGGAAAGTTTAATTAAAGAAAATGAAAAAGCTCTCTACCTACTAAAACAAGCTATTCATGTGGATATCTTTCTAACAATCTTGATTGCAGCAACATGCAAGGAAGCATGGCTGACTTTTCCAAAGTAATTGCAAGTTCGAGACAAAATGAATTTCTTTGAGCCTTTGTAAGATAACTAGGAAACCACTTGTGAGAATTTGAAAGAAAAAAAAAAAAAAAAAAAAAAAAAGAGAAGGGATAGATTTTGTGGCTATTCTGACCACTGAAAGAGTGGAAACGTTATAGGGTTAGCCATTTGTCAAATTTCACGCTCTAATTCAATCAGATACTCTACCAAGTATATTGTGCATCTCTATGTATGCCAAATTGTTATTACAGTATTCGGGGGAGGGGGGGGGAAAAAGAAGGTATACTGCCTTCAATTCAAAAGTTATTTTGCATGAGGAATAATTGTAAGTTCTCAATTGTACACTCTTGGAATTTTAAACTGGTTTTTAAGGCAAGCAATTCAAAATATTTTATCGTTTTCATAAGAAGGGTGAGAGTTGATGTTATTCCCTAATAAATACCTAAATAGCCAATAAATGTCTTTTGGAAAAAAAGTTTGAGTGGATAACAACTATGCCAGAAGGAAAATATTACATGGTCAGCTAAGCCCTATCCTTTGGAGAAATCCCTTAGTAGGTGTCTCTTGTTCATCTATATAAAGAGAAGAGTTTATCCTTAATTGCTCTAGCAACGATTCTATACCATCTTATTCTTCTATAAAAAAAAATTTGCTTATTAAAAAAAGAATTTGAAAAACTTATATTAAAGAAGTAGCTAAAATTTGGCAACAAAGTTCTGTACCTTGTCACACATGGACCACTTTTAACATCAACATATTCCACGGCCTTAGGTTCTATGTTTATGTTGTCCTTCGTTGGGTATTATTTGGATTGAATGTATAGGACAGTGTATTTAAGCATATCCTTGGTAAAATTATTTTTGTAAACATAGGCCGTGTCGTTTTAACATACACATATGCCCCCACATCTGACTAGGGAGTCGGTTAATCAAGTGACTACCCTAGAAATATGAACGAATTCCACTCCTTGCATAAATGTTATGCATACATTAATGGATAGAACTATAAAGCCCCATAATCGATCAAATTACAAGGGAAAAAACAATGTTAAAGGCTTCAACACAAGGAGAGTTTGGGAGGCGCTTATAGTCTTACCACAACGATTTTTGCTCAAAAGTTCTTTCGATTGTCATTGGGGGATCCAAGTCCGCTTTTCTGTCAAAACGCCGAAAGATTTGAAATGGGAACCTCCTGATGTGGGGTGGATTTCCATTAATTGTGATGGCTCCATACGTAATGGACTTGGTGGCATGGGTGTTTTGGGACGCAACTACCTAGGGAAAGTCATCTTTGCTTCGGCTGGCGCCTTCCAAGAAAAGCACGTTCTCTTGATCGAGTTATCGGCTATTGAAGCGTCGTTGATCCATTTTGATCCTGGGGGAATACCTTCTGCCCTCACGAATATTGTTCGTGATGATGCAGAGGGAAAGATGTATTATCAAATGTAAATTTTATACACATTATTTATCTAATATTATTAGCTACCTATTCCAAAAAAAAATCAAATGACATCCTAGCTCATAGAATTCTTGAGTGGGATACATTACAAAATGAATCCTTGTGTAACTTGTGTTTTGTATAAAATTATCCTTGATGTAGGTGGCATATATAATTGCAAAATGGATCGTTGTGTTCATCGACATTATTTAATTATTGTGGCCACCCAAAATCCATTACTGAGGAGACAAGGCGCTTGTCATCTTATCCATAAGCATAAATAATGCAAATGCTAAAATCTGGGAAATGCTGTTATTTTGAATCATTAGTATGGTTATAGACAAGGTTTTCAAAACAAGCTAAGAGAATGCATGATTTCGGATTGTTTACTTGTGGTTCTTGCCCTCTAAGGTTTCCAATCATTTTCAAATTGGATGAGTTATGTATAGTTTAGTTTTAGATATGAGACTTTTTTTTTTATTTATTTAGCAAATTCTCTTTGATTGAACTTGGTGAGGTTAAGGTATACCATCTTTGTTTATTGTGGATCCTTCTCATTTGTATAGGTCTCTCTACCCTTAGTCTTTCCTTTAATATACATGTTTTTCTGTTTTGGCCCAGAAAAATATTTCTATTTTGGGCCAAAAAAAAAAAAAAACCAACCTTAGACAATGCATTTACAAGCATTTAAGTTTTGTTCTTCAAAAAAAAATTGGGATTCCTTTCTGAATATCAGAGCCAAGTTTCGACCTTGGGACCTGTGGGTTATGGGCCCACCACGCTTCCGCTACGCCACTCTGATTTGCTGTTGATAAGTAGAACATTGAACTTACATATTAGGCCCACTATTTGTGTGTTGTTGTTATTTTCTTCTATTCACTGAGAAGTACAATAAAAAAGCACTTGTAGCAAGTAGTCGATATTCACGTAAGTTGATATAGATGAACTCTGGATCCTTTTAACTCCAAGAGATAGCTCAGCTAGTAAAAAACCAACACTAATTCAGAGTCACTTGGGGACAGAGATGATGCCTTGTATTATATTATGCAATATCTTCATCGTCAATATATAAAAAGTGTCCATTCTTTAAAATAAATTAAAAAAAGTAGTTTTTAGTCTATTAATTCTTAGTAGTAGATTTCTTAGTCTATTATTGGTAACCATTAATGATTTTTCAAGTATTTTTTCCACGTTGTCTTTTTATGTGAAAGGAATTGAAAGATACTACAATGATCTTCCTGATTTTTATTGTGTACATATCCAATTTCATTCATTTCTATCAAGTTCTTTATCTGTGGATGCCATGTGATCAAAGTAAGACCATAGGGCTAAAACTAAATCAATACAAAAAAGGTTCTTGTCTTCTAATTTCTGCTTTCTTTCCTTTTTTCTTTACCATGTTTCCACCTCCCTTATTTTTTCGTTGTAAAAAGAGATACCGCGCGCCTTGGCACACCTGATTT
Organism: Hakea prostrata; assembly: GCF_041222555.1. Lineage (NCBI taxonomy): Eukaryota > Viridiplantae > Streptophyta > Magnoliopsida > Proteales > Proteaceae > Hakea > Hakea prostrata. The sequence continues at coordinate 49,855,366 of NC_142604.1, read as the reverse complement.
TGACAAACTTAAGTCAATCAGTCCATATTAAATATAATTGTAACTTTTTGGACCAATTTAATATTTCCAATTAAAGATCTCAACTACCTCAGTGTGCAATCTTGGTGATTCACATTCTCATCTTAATTGAATATCACAGTCATCTCAACACACAATGTTGGCAGTCAATTTTTCATTCTATGCACCTTCTATCTTAGGCAACAATCTATCATTCCATATCAAGAACATCTTATTGTGTGTAAAAATCATATATTATATTTCTTTTTAGATTCTGATATTTCCATATCAGAGAAGATGTCACTTCTACTATAAATATGCGATGCACTCAACTTAATGAACAGTTTGATTGATCTCGTTCTAGTTTTCTTATTTGTCTCTTATATATTTTCTTTATTTCGGAATACGTTATCAGCATGACTCCACTTAAATTATTGCGTTTTGAGAAGAAAGAATATCATTATGCATTCTATTCCAAGGTGAAAAAGATGATCGACCTCCCCGCGCATTTCTGTAAACAATGAAGATTGTCTTGTCCATCTTGTAATGTAAGTGCATTGTGATTAACATATGCGATTTATTGAATCCATGAGTAAAACAAATTATAAGATATTAAGTTGTCTTATTAATTGTGATTTGTCATTAATCAATCTCAACATAATGATTTTATTTATTGTATATAATGGTTATTAGTTTTACACCACAAATATTGTTGGATGCGCTTGAAGTTACAAGATTTGAAATTGTAAATGAATACGATTTTGCGATGCACTGAGTTGCAAGATTTGAACTTATAAATGAATACAATTTAGCAGATGCACTTGAAGTTGCAAGATTTAAAATTGTAAATTCATACAATTTCTACAAATTCACATGAAGTTGCAAGATTTGAAACTATAAATAAGTATAGTTCTATAGTTTTTAAAATTCTAGTTCTCAATTGAAATTATGTGGAGAAAAAATATTATTGATGAGAACTTACTGGAAATAAAAATATTTTTCAACTTTTCATGCTTCAAATGTGCTATTGTGTAATAGCAATATCATGAAAAGGTTTTAAACGATTCTCTGAATTGATCTCATGTCTCATTGTGATTGAGCAAAATTATGAAAATTCATTAAACTCGTCCTATTTGTTATGTTCCATTCTCTGAAGTGAATGCCACAATTCATGATAAGCCTGAAAGAAGGCAAAATTATACTTACTGTTATGACTGTGAAAGCGGACGAAGCGGAAGATGGAATAATTATTATTCTTATGATTAAAATAAATAAGAGGATAATAAAGATTTTCATTGTGAGTCTTCAAGGAGTAAAGATAATATTTGTCATTAATGTGGTATGAAATATCATTAGACATGTATCTGTCGTACTCCACAATATTTCGTTAAGTTTTGTCAAGCTTTAATTAAAGGAATGAAAATAGTGTGGAGATAAATTGGATTTTTCAAAATAATGACATTGGAGCAAATTTTGCCTATAAAGAGGATGATTTTGATGGCCTCACAAATAGTACACATCTAGATACTACTGATATGGGAAAATCATTACCGAACCAATCCATCCTCGGTTCAATCCTAGACTCCGGTCGACAACGGTCCGACCATGGCGGGGTTCAAACAAACCGGACTAATCATTAGCATGATAAAGAAGGAACCTTGCAAGTCCAGAAGGCAAGCACGAACCCATGAAATTCGGGATGGATAACCAATCAAGAAGCGGTTGTTATCACTTATGAGAGTTGGCGATCGTGCAGGATATGGTAACTGCCATGCACTCAAGGCAAGGGATCGTGTGATTAATGGAAGTCACCCATTACTCCGCAAAAGAAGTTTAACCGTAAAGATCTGAGGGTCACCAAGATAAGGCTTGAACAAATCCAACGGTCGGGATTGGAAGGTAAAAACTATATAAACCCTGACCTACGTACAAAGGAGGTAATTGAATCGTATTCCCAATAATCGTATTCAAAATTTTGCTCTGCAACTAGCTAGAGCTTTGTGATCAGTTCCTTAACTGGCTTAGCCTTCGAAGGTGGCCTCCTAACCCCCACGGTCGGGCCACGTCTGACATTGTTTTGCAGGTCATTCATCAGTGAACTAAGGGCTTAGAAGATTTTAGACACATCATTTGGCGCCATCTGTGGGAAACGCTTCAAAAGGTCATGGTTACCAAATCAGCAGCAGCAGCGGCAGCGGCTCAACGAGAAATTAACATTCACCCTCTAGAGGGAAATAATCTAGAAGATATTCCAGAAGGAAGTCGCGCTCGAGAGATTCGCGAGGATGGAGGATTAGGTGGTAACGAACGCTTGAACCATCCAAATCCTCTTCAGCAACAAATGGATCAAATGCAGTTTTAGTTTCTGAAGATGCAATAGACACTTCGTACGTTGGTCAAGCAAGTGGTGGCTCCTCAGGCTCCTGATCAGGAGGAGGCTAGAAGATGTGCAGGAGAAGCGGAGATGCTTATACCTCCAACACGAGGGCATTCCCAGCAAGGTGATAGACAACTAGCCGAAGGCCAAAATTATAGACAGGACATTCAAAGGAACCCCCGAGGTCGGTCCAGGGAGTTGAGGACCGGAGAACTGCCCAGAAGGGACGGTAGGCGTGATCGGCCGCAAGCAAGCCGAACCGAAAAGGTAACAAGGTTCGGTAGAGGAGTTCGCACTCACTCGCCAACTTCTCGACGCTCGGGATAAGAAAGCATTCGGTCAGATGGTGGTCGAACGGTGCACATTGGTCGAGAGCTTGCTGATATAAATCAAAGATTGGGACAACTTTCCCAAGGAAGGATGACCGATGACATTTATTCGGTCATCAGAAAGACTCCATTTTTTGAAGCTATAGCTGGATTCGAATTTCCTAATAACTTCCGGCTCCCCACTTTTTCTTCATTCGACGGTTCAGGAGATCCCATTGCCCATATAAGTTATTACCAGCAAACAATGGCAGTAGCTAGCAATTCTAGTTAAATTCTTTGTAGAGTGTTTGGTTCTTCCCTGATCAGGATGGCACAAAAGTGGTTCTCAAATCTTCCATTGGGAAGAATTGTTGATTTTGAGGAGTTAGCCCAAAAGTTTATCGGTCATTTCCAAAGTGGAATTCAAATCAAGAAGATGGAGGAAACGTTATTCACTATCAAGCAAGGGAAGAATGAATCAATTTGGGAACACCGAAAATATTTAAAAAAGTCACTATGGAGATTGAGAATATGGATGAACGGGTGGCCAAAACTGCTCTCTTCACAAGACTTACAAACCGAAGGCTACTAGAGTTATTACCTCAAGGCGGGCCTGCTACTTATTTCAAGTTGGTGCAAAGGTGTCAAAAGCAAGCAAAAGTGACTGAAATTCTTGACGCACGTCAAGGCGAAACAAAGGACTCCAACAAAGCGTAGAGGGCCCCTGAAAGAAATCAGAAGCCGAAGCATTCCAACCATGATCGGGCAAGGAAATCACGCTTGGTTTGGAGGCAGCGGTCTCCTGATCAAAGTGAGTATACATTGTTGAATGCTCCGCGGTCGAAAATTTTGATGCAGATCAAGAATCAAGACATTTTGATATGGCCACCAAAGATGATAGCAAAACCAAGAGAGAGGAATATGGAAAAGTATTGTCGTTTTCACAGAGATTACGAGAATTATACTAACGAGTGCAGGCACTTGAAAGCCGATATTGAGAGATTGATATCTCAAGGACACCTATCCAGCTTTGTCAAAGGGAGACAGGCTGAACCGAGAGCAACTGTTGAAAAAAGGGAACGTTCGGGAAGCAGAGATCGCCGAGTTGAGGTTCCCAAGTCAAAGAAGGGAAAGGAAGTGATCAGTGCTAGTGGATCTCCTATTCTTACCATATTCAAAGGTTCCGAGCCTAAGTCCCTCAAAAAGCTCAAAGCTAAGTCTAAGTTAGTTGGGACTGGAGAGATGCAAAAGCGGAAATAGCTGAACAATGAAAGTTCTATTACTTTTGATGAAGAAAGCAAAAGGGGTGTGTGTACAACTCATGATGATGCAATCATGATCAAAGTAGAAATCGGACACCGAGAGGTGCACAGAGTACTGGTCGACACAGGGTCTCTGGCAGATCTTTTATCTTACGAAGCCTATCAAAAATTGAAGGTCGAGGAAGATTTAATGAAGTCGTCGTCCACGCATTTATATGGATTCGCTGGTTCGTCAACTGTAGCCAAAGGATCAGTTCAACTAGACTGTCAAGTGGGAAATTTCCCCAAGGAAACCACGATTCAGGTAAATTTCCTAGTTGTTCAAGAGCTTTCGGCTTACAACGTCATTCTCGGCAAGCCATCCTTGACAAAGCTAGGTGCAGTAGTCTCAACGAAGCCTATGAAAATCAAGTTCTCAACTAATAAAGGAATCGGTCAGGTAACTTCTGATCAAAGAATCTCCCAACAATGTTATGTAGCATATCTCAAGGATAAAGTTGGTCCAAAAAAGGCCATAGCATTGCCAATTGAAATACGCAATGATTGGGACAAGGATGAGATGCAGAGGCCTGAACCAGTGGAAAAGCTGGAACGAATCTAACTGGATCCTGAGGATGAAACAAGAACAACTCATACCGGGTCCGAACAATCGGAGTTTCAAGAAGAATTGGAGAAATTTCTCCAAGAAAACAGAGATGTATTTGCATGGTCAGATGAAGACATGCCGGGGATAGATCTAAAAGTGGCAAAATACAGGCTTTGGATAGATTCGAAAGCCACCTGTGGTTCAAAGGAGGAAAAACTTCTCAATGGAAAAGCACGAAGCTATTAGAGGCAAGGTTGAGAAGTTAAAAAATTCAGGGTTCATCGAACCCATTGAATGCCCAACCTGGCTGGCCAGTGTGTAATGGTCAAGAAGTCGGATAAAAAATGGAGGATGTGCACCGACTACACAGACCTCAACAAAGCTTGCCCGAAGGACTGCTACCCTTTGCCCTGAATTGATCTTTTAATCGATGCCACGGCCGAATATGAAACTTTGAGTTTCATGGATGCCTATTCGGGGTATAACCAAATCCTGATGAGTTAGGAAGATGAAAAGTTTACATCTTTCATGACTGATCGTGAAAGTTTCTATTACAAAGTTATGTCATTCGGTTTGAAGAATGCGGAGCTACCTACCAAAGGGCAATGAATAAGATTTTCAAAGATCTGATCTGCAAGAATATGGAAGCTTATGTGGATGATATGTTGGTGAAAAGCATAGCACAATCGAGGTATATTGCTGACCTAACACAGGTATTTTCGGTGCTACGCAAATACCAAATGAAGCTGAATCCAAAAAAATGTGCTTCCGGTGTATCCTCGGAAAAATTCTTGGGATTCATGGTTTCTCAAAGGGGGATAGAGGCTAATCCAGCCAAAATACAAGCTTTGATCAACATAGAGCCTCCAAAGACCGTTCGGGATGTACAGTGCTTAACAGGAAGAGTTGCAACTTTAATCGCTTTATATCACAGTCGGGAGACAAGTGCCTACCATTTTTCAAAGCCTTGAAGGATTTGAAAGGAAACAAAGAAGCACGATGGACTAACAAATGCCAGAAGGCATTCGAAAACCTGAAGGTCATGCTCAGAGACCACCTCTCTTATCCCGACTAGAAAAAGGTGAAACATTGCAAGTTTACTTAGCAACATCTCATTCCACTGTAAGCGCAATACTCATTCCACTGTAAGCGCATTACTCATTCAGGAGAAGGAAAGAAAGCAACGACCAATTTATTATGTCGACCATGTACTCCTAAATGCAGAAACCCGATACTCATAGATTGAGAAGCATGCATTAGCGCTCATTGTGGCAGCCAGAAAGTTAAGGACTTATTTCCAGGCACATCCAATAGAGGTATTAACCACTTTTCCTCTGAAAAAAGTTTTTTATAAGCCTGATTTGTCTGGAAGAATGGTTGCATGGTCGATTGAGCTTGGTGAGTTCCAAGTAAACTTTAAACCTCGCATGGCAATAAAAGCCCAAGCATTGGCGGACTTTGTTGTAGAAACCACAACCCCATTAGAGGAAAAACCGAACCAAGTATCCCGACCATGTAGGAAGTTTATGTGGATGGTTCGAGTAATAAGCATGGATCTGGAGCAGGAGTCCTACTCAAAAGTTCAAAAGGCTTTATAATTTGCTATGCCATGAGGTTCACGTTTGAAGCAAGCAACAATGAAGCAAAATACGAAGCCTTTATAGCAAGACTTCGTTTGGCCAAAGCTTTGGCAATAGCTGAAATAACTGTTTTCAGTGACTCTCAGCTTATTGTCAATCAAGTGCAAGGAGAGTACGGCACCAACGAGCCTCGGTTGAAAAAATATCAAGAGATCATACAAGCATTACGGAAGGAATTCAAAGATCTGAAAATATGTCAGATCCCAAGGAAGGAGAACACAATGGCAGACAAACTCTTATGATTAGCTAATGCCAAGGAAAAGACACTTGACCCATCAGTTTATATTGAAGAACTGGCTTTCCCAAGCAATCAAGTGCATGAGGTTTCGTATATCGAAACCGAACGATGCTAGATGGACCCGATTGTGGAGTATATTCAGGATGACCAGTTGCCCGAGGATACAAAAGAAACCAGAATGATTCGAGTACGAGCGTCAAGATTCACGATGCAGAATGGAAGATTATATCGAAGATCTTATTTTGGACCACTGCTTAGATGTTTGGGGCTTGAGGGTTCAAAAACCACATTAGCAGAGGTTCATGAAGGAATTTATGGAGCACATATGGGCGGTCGAGCCTTGGCACATAAAGTCCTGAGGCTCGGGTTATACTGGCCAAAAATTCAAGAGGATGTGATGAAATATGTTCGTCGTTGCAACAACTGCCAAATCCATTCAACCGTGTCAAAAAAGCCTACAGAGATCTTAACATCAATTATGGATCCAATCCCTTTTGCGATGTGGGGAATTGATATTATGGGAAAGTTCACCAAGGCATCTGGCAGTCGGGAATACCTCATTGTGGCAATCGACTATTTCACCAAGTGGGTAGAAGCAAACCCTTTGGCAACGATCACTCAGAAAAGGGTGGAAAAGTTTGTGTTGGAGTCAATTATTCACAGGTTCAGGCTCCTAAAAATCCTTGTCGCTAATCATTGGACACAATTTGACAATCCACAATTCGAGCAATTCTACAACACATACCTGATCGAGCGCTGAATGTCATCAATGGCATATCCTCAGAGCAATGGCCAAGTAGAGGTAACGAACCGAACATTGTTATACGGAATAAAGAAAAGACTCGAATTTGACAAAGCTCTGTGGTTGAGGAATTGTCGAACATTCTTTGGGCTTACCGAACCATGGTTTGAACACCCACCAGAGAGACTCCATTCAAAATAGCATATGGATCTGAAGCGTTAGCTCTAGTCGAGATAATGGCGGGAAATCTTCGAGAAAGAGAATTTAAAGAGAACGTGAATGAACAAGGATTGCTAGACAGCCTCAAGTTGTTATATGAAGTTCGAACAAGAGTTGTTACCCGAACTCAACACTACCAGAGAAGGATAACGCATTATAACACCCGAGTAAAACATCGACAATTTCGAACAAGGGATTTAGTCCTAAGGAACACTCTAGCATCAGACCCACATCATCAAAAGAAGCTAAACCCTGCGTGGGAAGAACCATACATGATAGTCAAGCCGGTTGGTTCGGGAGCATACAAGTTAAAGCATATAGCAACTGAGTGCAAACTTGATCGGTCGTGGAATGCAAGACATTTGAAGAAATATTATCCTTAGTGATTCAACATTTTCAATTTTGATGTAGAAAAGTTACAGTTATTCAATGCAATTTCTAATTTCAAGCACCAAATCTTTTTATTGGGGGCAGTATATCAGTGTATGAATGGTGTTTTAAATCAAAAGGCTTCGGTTGAAAATCCGAATGAGACCTTCAACACCTAGAAAAAATTCTAAGGAATTTTACAAGTAAAAGGCTTCGGTTGAAAAGCCGAATGAGACCTTCGAACACGAAGAAAAAATTCTAAGGAATTTTACAAGTAAAAGGCTTCGGTTGAAAAGCCGAATGAGACCTTCGAACGCCTAGAAAAAATTCTAAGGAATTTTACAAGTAAAAGGCTTCGGTTGAAAAGTCAAATGAAACCTTCGAATGCTTAGAAAAAATTCTTAAGGAATTTTACAAGTAAAAGGCTTCGGTTGAAAAGCCGAATGATACCTTCGAATGCCTAGGAAAAATTCTGAGTTTTACAGGTAAAAAGGCTTCGGTTAATTGGATCTCTCAACAGTGACAAAACACTTATCACATTCAAGCAGTACTATGATGATTGAATAAAAAGTTCTTTAATAGTTCTTTTTATATACATAAAAGGGCCAAAAAGGGGCCAACCATTACAAAGTCAAAGACACTTATGTATATCAATCACATGATGCAAAGACGAATGTCATCAAGCTTAGCTTCTTCGTTCGGTATAAGACGCTTATGTATATCAATCACAGGATGCAAAGACGAATGTCATCAAGCTTAGCTTCTTCGTTCGGAGGAAGGACGAACTCTAGGTTTTATCTGTGCCTTTCGTTCGGCACATAAACCTCATCCTCGGGGATTGCAAAGAGTTCTGTAAGCTCCCTCCAACTAAAGGTAAGAAGAACGAAGAACGTGAGGAACGACAAACTCTAGGCATTGTCCTCCGTAGGGACAACTCCTTCAACCGAAGTGGAAGTCCGATCCTTAGCAATATTGACGTTCGAGACCATCTCTTCTTGATCCACTTCCCCAATTGGAGACAAAGGTGGAGAATAATCAAGATAAAGCTTTAGAACGGGATCGGGAACAGGCTGGTCCACCAAGTCTTTGGCCCAATCGGGAAGGGAAAGTTGTAGTTTTTCAAAAACTTCGAGATGACAATGTTTTTGATGAGGAGCCGTATCAAAAGTTGGATCTCTCTTGAAATTGACTTCCAAACCTCGTTTTGGCTATCTTGGTAAGCTTGAGTATTGAAGGGAGACAATAAATCAAAGAAGGGCTTGCTATTTGAATACTTGAAGATACAGGCCCTCCGAGTCTCAACAGGAACATGTTCGGGTTTAGATGGGATTGCCCGATCTCGAAGCTCAGAAATCTTTGCTTCAAATTCCTTCAATTCCCTCGAAAGTCTCACGATTTGCCATTTGAGACCACGGATACTCCCCTTTGCAACATCTAGGTCCGTGGAAACTTTTTCAAAGTTTCTGGGATTCCCCTCGAAGACGTTCGATCTCGCCGTCCTTTACCTTGGCCTCTTCCCGAAGTTTGCAAAGATCAAAGTTCATTCTCCCGATCCGAAAGGCTGACTCCACTTGTTTGTGGAAATTATCAGCAATGCTCCTGTTATATCATAAAGTGTTATTCAAGAAAAAGAGAAACTATGTGAGGAAAGAGATATAAATTAAAAAAAACTCACATGACTAAGGAGTTCACAAAGGCTTCGTCGGGAACAGAATCAAAAGCACTACTTTCTACGTGAATCTAAGCAAAGGTGCACCATTCTAATGTCTTGTCAAAATTACCCATCACAAAATCAAATCTTTTCAACTTCTAGGAAGGCGTATACACTTCACCGTTGGGATCCAAATGCCTTTTCTTTGAAATGACATATTCAGCCTCCTAATTCTTCTTCATCGGAGTAGGACACGGAGCATCCTCTAAGATTAAAGGTGATTTACATTGACCAAGGGTCTTTGATCGATCGCAACAAACTGTTTCGGAGTCTGAACCTCTTTGGAGGGTGTGGAAACGCCCTCCTTTTCAGTACGAACGACCTTTTTCTCAAACAAAGCAAGTTTTTTGACAGCGTTGGCCCGAACGGCGTTGGGATTGTACCTTGGAAGCACTGCAAAAGAGGTTAAAACATTATATGAATTCAAGTCAGCAAAATAAAGTACCCAGGTCCACAGGGAGGACTTCGTAGCGATCGGGAAGCCAGCTCGTAGCGATCGGGAAGCCAGGCTAGTACAGAATAGACAACACAAATTTTGGGAAAAGCCTGCGGTTTCGGCTGATAAATGAGACTAACAAAGGGCACTTTGTTTTCTCTTTGAAGCGTTCTTAACATGGTTCATTACACTTTTCAATGACTCTCCCCCTCATCGCCAAATACTCCAAGAAGCTGAAGTATACGGTTAGTTGACAAGGCCCATACCATCATGAAAAGGAGTAACAGAGTCATCACTCAAAGTACCCTTAGAAGAAAAAACTGAAGGGAGAATCCAAAAGCTGCTACAAAGCAAACAACAGATTAAATAAAAGAAAGAAGGAACTTACTTGTGGAGTCTTCAACTAAATGGAGTTCTGAAACTGAAAGCATCACAAAGAAAAATTTTCAGAGCTTCAAGTGCAGATGAGTTTGTAAAATGACAAAGTGAGAGTAAAGATCAAGAAAAAAGGAGGGTTTAAATAACCTTGAAAGATAAAGCATAAGGTTTGGATTTATTCAAATCAAGGGACAAGGATGACTAACGGTTCAAATATCAATCATTTAGGTAAAGATCAACGGCTAGCAATCAATGATGATTTGGATTTGACAAAAATGTAAAAACACTTATCATATGCACACACGTGGAAGTTGCGGCACCTGTTACGAGAACGGGTGACTCGATAAGTAAACCGTCAATCGAAACAATAAATGTGAAGTGACGTTTGAGTTACTTTGGAAAATCAACGCGGAAGTAATACTCGGGAAATCAAAGAAATAAAGGTGGATCAACTCGCCCAAAACAAGAATGAGAATCGGAATTTAGATCGAGTAGGAAACTAAAAGCCTAGAGAGATTCCGAGGAATTTCCAAAGGTTTGAGGCTTCGGGAATAACTGAGTAAAACCTCCTAATGAAGCGTCGGTTTTGTCCAAATGAGACTTCAGAAAACGAGGCTTTGGAAACAACTAAGTTAGACCTCCTAACGAAGCGTCAGTCTCACCCGAATAAGACTTCCGAAAATATGGCTTCGAAGTTCATCGAATGTCTATGAAAGGGAATCCCGATGGATTTATCATAGGTATTATTATCACATTCTGATGAAACCTATTCCAAAGACAGTGAGGCCAAAAGATTTTTCATTGGAATATAAAGCAGCCAGAGGGGGTCAACCCATACAAAAAAAAAAAAAGAGAAAAAAAGAAAGTTCATTCTCGGGCAGGCTCATGAATGGGAGTCCTTGAAGGATCCGCTACTGCAGCTTGTTCTTGAGGAATCTGGTTTTTTTGAGTCACTTCACCTTCAAGAGCAAGGGAGGAGAATCACTAAGATAAAGTTCAATATCTGGATCAGTTGGTCAAGGGTCGTCCACCGATTGCGCCCATTCGGGAGGAGGCAACTTCAAGGAGTCAAATACCTCTGGATGACAAACAGTCTGGAAAGGAGTAGTGTCATAGGATGGATCAACTGAAAGAATGGCTTTCCATACATCATTCCGCCCGTCCCTTTAAGCCTGAGTGTTGAAAGGAATTGTTGGGAAATGCCATGTCAGCATTTGCCACATCGATCCAATCAGTTTTGATGATGACAAACACTCTACTAATGATTCCATGTAGATGTGTTTTGTCTAGCTCACCACTATAGTGAATCTCGTTGAAAAATAACCGGATCAAAGAATTACCGGAGAGTCCAGCTCAACTCAAACCATTTAGACAAAGAACCAAAGTCAAGATGAGTATCAAGACCGTTGCTCAAGATCAAGCCGAAGAGCAAGTCAAAGATCAAGTCGACGATCAAGACTTAGGCTGAATTAGGGCTTAGGACACTCTCGCATACACATTAATGTAAATGCATCAATCATAGGTAATTCATGTTACTAGAGTGACCTAGGACATGTTAGTGAGGTATACAATGTTTAGGGTTGACCAAAAAGTCCAAAAACCCAAGTCATGTCCCAGTCCCAAAGTTGTTCAGCAGAATAGAGCTCAGACGGTCGACCGTCTGTTATGTGTTTTCTGAGTTTCTTAGAAACAAAAGGCAAGATGGAATTTCTGTTTGGGCTAGTCCAAGCCAGACGGTGCCCTGACTTGAGTGTAACGGCTAGTTTTAAACGGCTATTTCTCAACAGTTGTGTTTTAACGATAGTTATGAGACGGCTGACCGTCTGGGCAAACGGACGACCGTCTGGAGTAAAATCTCGCTGAGATTTTATATCCATTGGGGAGATGGGGAGGGCATTGAATTGAGATCTATAAAAGCCCAACCACCCCCATTTGAGAATCATTCCTCTCCCCCCATCAAGCATATACTCACTCACAAGTGAAAGAGCCAATATTTGGTGTTTTAGCACCATTACTGTCTTCCCAACTCCATTCAACTTTGAGGGATATTCCAAAGTTAATAAGCAAGTTCATTGAAGCAAAGCTTGGAGTTATTGAAGACCATTGGAGTCTCTATTGATGCATTACTGTTTTTGAAGCATTTATTCATTGCATCACTCACACACAAGGGGTAAAATTTCACTCTCCTTGTTAGGTAATATCTAACACTTCTTGTATTTGAATTAGTTATTGAATTCTAGTCTAGGTTGATTAGAATTTGTTGCTTGGGTGCTCTTGCCCGTGAACAAAGATTACTTGGGAACTCTTCCCGTGAACAAAGATTGTAAAGGGTACTCTTGCCCTGTAACAAAGATTCTAAAGGGTACTCTACCCATCGTATTGAAAGAGATTCATTAGTGGAATACTCTCTTGAGGCTATGAGAGGAGTGGACGTAGACTCGTAAAGTTGAACCACTATAAATTTCTGTGTTGTGATTGCTTGACTTATTGAATTTCATTTAAATTATCAATTTACCTTGAAATTGCAATCAAACCGAGAATTTGGTATAATCCACAAGGTACAACCTAATCACCCCCCCCCGCTCTAGGTTGCACCAACAGGAATCATCAACTCACTAAAAGGCACACTGCATAAATACTTCCAAATGCAAGCTTTCCTGGTATCTTCGAGAACATGCTCGGGCTTCGAGGGATGGAGTAAGTTTTGAAGAGCTTTCTTTTCTTTGGTCAAAACATCAACCCTCACCTCATAATCTCTGTTTATCCCTTCCAGACTTTTCACTTCCTGAGTTAAGGCCCCGATCTTGCTGACCTCCAAAACATAATCTTTCCTAAGGCGATCAGCCTTGGCATTCTCTCCTTCGAGTGTAAGAATTTATTTCTTTAACTGAGCGACATCTGAATTGGCGAACTCCAGCTGCTCCTCATAGTACTGAATCCAAGGGCTATTGCGCCCAATTCGATTCATAGCTTCCATATAATGATGGAAACTCTCCACGGCAGTCCTGAAGAAGCAAGCATTTGTTAAGAAATCTGAAAATTTCTACATTCTACAAATCACATACTCGGAAAAGTTAGTTACCTGGTAGAAGTACAAAAGAATGCATCATCGTTCAGAGACTCAAAGACCTAACAGTCGGCAGGCATCAAGCTAAGAGAGCCTCATTCAGAAGCCTTCTCATATGCCTGAGCGACCCAATCAGTAGTTTTCAAGGTCCACTTGAGAACGAAGATGTCCCCCGATTCTTGATTCTTTCGCTGTCTCTTCGAAGCAGCATCATCAGCTAAGTTGTGCTTCCTCTTGGTACGAACAAGAGGAGGGAGAACTTCTTCCTCCTCAGCAGGAGCTTTTCCTTTTCCCGAACCTTCAGCTGAGATCCTCAAGAGTCCCCTAGGAGCTTTGGCGGCAGGTTGACGGTTTTCTCAGCTCCTGTCTTTTTGGACGAGGCGACCTTTTCTCCGCGGCCGCAATTGCCTCGATGGTGTTAGCCCGAACAGCATCAGGATTATACTTCGGAGGCATTGCGCAAAAAAGCAAGGTTAGAAAGACATTCAGGAACAATAGTCTAACTATCGAATACAACAGAGATTCAAAAAGCTCACCAGGGGCTAGATCCCAATATTGAAGGATGGCTGTGTACTCCATCTCTAAACCATGGATCTCCTAACACGCCTCAATTGAATTAATCTTCTTGGCGGCGCTTTATCGTCAGGAGACAATGGTGGAGCACGATCCTTCGATGTATGAATCAACCTGGTTCCAGGCGATTGGGAAGTTGAGGTCTAATATGGGCACCCGACAGAAAAAAATATCGATGTCGCCACCCTTTATGGTTGGAAGGGCAGGTACCCTCGGCCTAAATGCTCCCTGACCAACCCAAATCTGTCTTTTTTGCGCTAGAAAAGTATAACCCAACTCGGAGGATTGGATTTGGACATGGTATAAAAAGGGCAAAACAAACTAATGGAAGGCTCAATTGAGAGCTCATAGCAAAGCCCAATAAAACTGACAATGTGGCGCCAGCTGTTCGGGAGGAGCATTCCAAGGAAAATATCCCAATGATTCAGAACCTTAGAAAATAAAGGGGAAAAGAATGGAAACTGAACACCACTTTCAAAGGTATTCAGGTAAAGCGAGAACTCATCAGGTGGATTGGAATTAGCTCTTTCATCAGAGTTAGGAATTCGATGGAAATAAGACGAAGGGAAGGAGTAATAATCGGTAGCAGACATCAATTCGGCGTCGGTATAGTGAGGGACAAAATAACCAGGGCCTTGAGCAGATCTCTTGGGCGATCGGGAAGCCTTGGCAGTAGATTTTGAAGTCTTTGGTTCTTAGAGTAAAAAGGCAGGGTTGGTCCTTTAGAGTTTTTTTTTTTTTTTTTTTTTTTTCCTTCCTTTTATTCACTTCTTCAAGCCATCTATCAGTTATCCTATTGCCCCCATCTCCAGATAGTTAAGCGGAGACAGAAGCAATAGCCTCGTCACCGGAATCGCCTTGACCGGCATTCTACCTGGAAGGAACCCTCATCAGAAGTCCTATCTCTACCCATTTAAGGAGAGATTGATCCTTACTTCTAAGTTAAAAGAAAAAGAAAGTCCAAATGCCAGAGAAGTAACAAAAGAAAAATAAGTAAGGAAAGTAGAAGAGAGTCAATGAACTTACTTGTTCACCGGAGAAGAAGAAAGCTTGAAGAGCAAAAGATTTGCAAAGCATAGAAGAGATAATGACAAAATTCGAATCGCAAGAGAATGAAATTTGAAAGAGGTGAAGGATTTTAAATAGGCAAAGAAGCTACTGCGTGTACGGTCAGGATCAACCTGAATCAACGATCGTGATCGGGAGACGTTTTGAGAGGTTACGAGTAGGATCAAATCAAAACCGGCGATGGGAAAAAGCTATAGTTTTGAATGAAGGCAATGATGATCACGGTTGGAATAGATGTGTGTCGGCCCCCGCATATAAAACGAGACATTTGGGTGGCCCAAGGAAAACAATAACGCAGCATAATAAATGTGACTTGACGTCCAAGTGAGCGAGTGATCATTTGGATTCTCCATTAGAACAATCCATGTTCGGTTTAAACCAAACCAAGCCCTCGGTGTTCCCGAACACTTGGTTTAGGGGGGCTCATGATACGGGAAAATCATTACCGAACTGGGTCCATCCTCGGTTCAATCCTCGACTCCGGTTGAAAACAGTTCGACCATGGCGGGGTTCGAACAAACTAGACTAATCATTAGCGTGATAAAGAAGGAACCTTGCAAGTCCAGAAGGCAGGCACGAACCCATGAAATTCGGGATGGATAACCAATCAAGAAGCGGTTGTTTTCACTTATGGGAGTTGGCGATCGTGCAGGATATGGTAACTGCCATGCACTCAAGGCAAGGGATCATGTGCTTAAGGGAAGTCACCCATTACTATGCAAAAGAAGTTTAACCGTAAAGATTTGAGGGTCACCAAGATAAGGCTTGAACGAATCCAACGGTCGGGATTGGAAGGTAAAAACTATATAAACCTTGACCTACGTACAAAGGAGGTAACTGAATCGTATTCCCAATAATCGTATTCAAATTTCTGCTCTACAACTAGCCACAGCTTTGTGATCAGTTCCTTAACTGACTTAGCCTTCGGATGTGGCCTCCCAACCCCACGGTCGGACCACGCCTGACATTGTTTTGCAGGTCATTCATTAGTGATCTAAGGGCTGAGCAAATTTTGGACGCATTAGCTGCAAACTCCTTTGAAGATAATAGTTGAAGATTTGGTTATGTTAGTAGAGTTAAAATAAAAGTAAAACTGAGATTATGTTAGTTTGTAATTATTTTCCCTTCAAATCTCATCTCATATATTAGTTATTTTAAATTTAATCTTTTTCCCTTCTAATTTTTTTTATTGACTTTCTATATATCTTTTGATGTATTTTGTTTCATTTTAATGAAGAATTTGAATATTCTCTAATGCGCTACAACACATACTATACTAAGAGAGAAAAAAACAATATTTATCTTATTTGATGACGCGGAAGCAAATATTCATACAATAATTGATAGTACAACATTGATTGAGGGCTCTGAAAAAGCTAATCTATTATTATTTGGGAAATCAAATTGGCTATAAATAATACATTATTTTGTAATAAATCTCAAAGAAACTTATTAAGTTTCAAAGGTATTTGTCAAAATGATTATCAGATTGAGACTACAAATTAGGATAAAAGTGAATATCTATACATTACTATCAAAATGTTAGATCTTTCCCCCAATTTGTCCTACACGAATATTAGCATGGTTGAAACACATGTTTGGGTAAATCAAAATAATATTAATTCCAATAGTTTTATTATTTGGCATGACTGGTTGGACCATCCTGGATCAAGTATGATGTGAAAAATTATTAAAAATTCATTTATCATCTATTGAAGAACTAGAAGATTCTTCAATTAAGTGAATTTTCTTGTGCCGCTTGTTCTCAAGGGAAATCTATTAGATATTCACCAGTTAAAGTTGAGATTGGACATTCTGCATTTTTGAAACGTATGCAGGGTTAAATATATGGGTTCATTCACACATCATGTGGACCTTTCAAACGATTTTAGTATATGCATCTATAAAATGGTCACATATATGTTCATTATGAATTCGTAATTTGGTATTTGCGAGATTGTTTGCTCAAATAATTAAATTAAGAACATAATTTATGGATCATAAGATAAAGACAATTTGTCTTGTTAATGCTGGTGAACTTACATCTTAGACTTTATGATTCATGTATAACAACTGAGATTACAGTTGAATAATTTGTTGCTCATTTTTATATCCAAAATGGTTTGGAAAAATCATATACTAAATGTTTTCCAATTAATAGCTAAACCATTATAAGAACAAAATCTCATGTCGGCATGGGGATATGCTATTTTATATGCAACATTACTTGTATGCATCAAACCAATAAGTTGTC
The DNA here is from genome assembly GCF_041222555.1 of Hakea prostrata. Taxonomy (NCBI): domain Eukaryota; kingdom Viridiplantae; phylum Streptophyta; class Magnoliopsida; order Proteales; family Proteaceae; genus Hakea; species Hakea prostrata. The sequence continues at coordinate 49,838,141 of NC_142604.1, read as the reverse complement.
ATAAATTCTCCCAATTATAACTGGCTTAAGGTCAGAAGCCAAATATTTATCATCTTATTATTTTTAGGATGTGCGGTTTATGTTCCTATTACTCCACCACAACGCACAAAGATAAGTCCCCAAATAAAGTTGGAAAAATATATTGGATATAAATCTCCTTATATAATTCAATATATTACTAATGATAGAAGATTTATTTAAAGCAAGATTTGCTAATTATGCTAATTATCATTTTGATGAATTAATTTTTCCGTCATGAGGGGGAGAGAATGAACAATTGGAAAAAGAAATTGATTGGAATGTATTATCATTATCTCATTTACATCCTCGCACTGAGCAATGTGAACCTGAAGTTCAAAAGATAATGCATTTACAAAGATTATGAATCAACTACCAAATTTGTTGACATGCTAATAGTTACTAAATCTCATATTCCAGTTGTGAATGCTCCAATTTGGGTTAATGTCCCGACAGGACATTCTATCAATGCAAATTAAATTAAACCACATTTAAAAACAAGGAATGTTAATTGGTTCCAATGATAAAATCCTAGAAAAAGGAAAAAAGCAAATGATCAAGATAGTCATACTATGGAGACAATTGATTATGAAAATCCTAAAGACATAACTTTACATAAAACCCTAGAAGAGGTTCAGGTAGTTGAAAATAATGAAGAGACGTCGATTAATATGTCATTGCAGGAAAAAAATGGAACCGAAAAAAATATAGTTGTCGACAACATTTTTGCATATTATGTTATTGTTGGAATAATGCAACAAGATGAGGATCTTTAATATAAATTTATTGATAAGTGTAAATGAAAAAATGATTTGCCAAAATGAAATTACATAATTCAAGCAAAATTGAATTCGCTTGAAAAAATAAAGTTTTTTTACCCATAGTCCAAACATCTAAAGGTATAAAGCCAGTGGGATATAAATGAGTTTTCATGCAAAATTAAAATGAGAAAATAATGAAATTGTGATAAATAAAGCATGAATTATGGTACAAATTTTTTTGCAAATGTCTGACATTGATTATATGGAAATATGTTCTCTTATGGTACATGCGATCAACTTCAGATATCTTATTAATCGACAAGGATATGAAAATTTTGATATGATTCTAGTGGATATTAATACAGTCTATTTATATGGCTCACTCGAATGTGAAATGAATGTGAAAATTCCTAAAGAATTCAAAATACTTGAGCAGATACAAATTCCTAGAAAATTTGTTTAATAAGGCTTCAGAGATGATTAGGGCATATATAGTATAATCTCCTTTGTGGATATTTATTAAATAAAGGATATAAAAATGATTTACTTTATTATTGTGCCTTTATTTAAGGATATGGATATAATTTTGTTATAATAAATGTATATGTTGATGACTTAAATATCATCGAAACTCCTGAAGAGCTTCCAAAAGCAATAGATTATTTGAAGAAAATTTAAATGAAAAATTATGGAAAGATAATTTTATCTAAACTTACAAATTGATCATTTGACGAATAGAATATTTGTTCATCAATCAACTTACGCACAGAAGATTTTAAAGCAATTTTACTATGGATAAAGTACATCCATTGAGTACCCCAATGGTTGTGAGATCACTTGACATAAAGAAAGATCTATTTCATCCCAATGAAAACAATGAAGAACTTCTTGGTCCTGAAATATCATATCTCTTTGCAATTAGGGCATTAATGTATCTTGCTCATAGTGTAAGACCGGATATAGCATTTGTGTAAGTTTATTAGGAAGATTTATCTCTTCTCAAATAGAAAGACACTAAAATGGTATTAAACATATATTTCGGATCCTTCGAGGAACTATTGACATGGGATTATTTAATTCAAATGAATGTGAACATCAACTTACTGGTTATGCACATGCGGGATATTTATCTGATCCACAAAAGCTAGATCTCAAACATTTTATTTATTCATAAGTGGAAATACAACTATTTCATGGCGTTCAACAAAACAAATTATAGCTGTCACTTCTTCAAATCATGCAGAGATAATAGTAATTCATGAAGTAAGTCGACAATATATTTGGTTAAAATTAATGATACAACACATTTAAGAAATGAGCGGTTTCCTACTAGAAAAGGGGTTTCGACAATATTATATGAAGATAATGTTACATGCATATCTCAATTGAAGGGAGGATACATCAAAGAAGATAAAATGAAGTATATTTCACAAAATATTCTTCTTCACTCATGATCTTCAATAAAATGGTGAAATTAATGGCATTGAATTCGTTAAAGTGATAATTTGACAGATTTATTTACTGAGGCATTGCTTACTTCAAATTTTAATAAACTTGTATATGATATTCAAATGTACGTACTCAAAGATATTCAATGATGTTATCATCAGAGGGAGAAAAATACATGTTGCACTCTTTTTCACTCTATGAAGGTTTTGTCCCACTGGATTTTCTTGGTAAGGTTTTTAATTAGGTAGCTACCATTACGTATTATTTAACTGTATAAACTCTTTTTCTTTCACTAAGTTTTTTTCCCACAAAGTTTATTCTTAGTAAGGTTTTAACAAGGTACATTATCTATTTATAGACATCCAAAGGGGAATGTTATAAATAATATTGATTGTGGATGTCCCTCACTCCCAAATAGATAATACTTCTAATTGAAGATCTCCACCATATCAGCATGCAATCTTGGTGATTTAGATTCTCATCTTAATTAAAGATTATAGTTATCTCAACACATAATGTTGACAGTCAATATTTCCATTCTATGCACCTTCTATCTTGAACGACAATCTATCTTTCAATGTCAAGAACATCTTTTGTGTGCAAGAATCATATATTGTATTTCTTTGATATTTTCATATCAGAGAATATGTTACTTCTACTATAAATAGGGAATGCACTCAACTCAATGAACAATTTTTATTGATCTCGTTTAGTTTTCTTCTTTGTCTCTATTATTTTAGATGATTAATTTGCTATATTTTCATGTTTTTATAATTTTTTTATATCAATTTACCCTAATATTATATGAAAAATGAATATGTTCCACCCTTTCCTTTAATTCCTATAATTTTGGTGATTTAGTATATTTCATACCAAATCCTAATTAAAATTTGTTTCTTTTGTTTGTAGGAAATTATCAATCAAATCTACAAGGGTATTATTGAAAATTTTGTGAAGAGAATCATAATGGAACCAAACTAGATTTCATTCCACTCCAGAAAGGAGAGTCTTGTTCATCAAGTTACACTCTAAAAGCTTCCTCAAGTCAAAAACATGGAGAGAAGGATTCCTAGCAAAGATTTTATTTTCTATTTGGGATTGGATCAAAGAAGGAAAAAGAGAAAAAAGAACCCTCTTCAGAGAAAAGAGAGAAAAATCATGTTTTTGAGTGTCACTATCCAGTTTTGGTCAAGGGCTTCATCGGATGGTCATATGATGTCCGATCGACCTTATTTTTGTAGGAGAGTTTTATGACTTCTTGATATTCAAATCCAACAGTGAAATTGTGCTTTTGAGCTCTCTAAGTCAATCCGATTTGTACGCCAGAACCCTCCTTGGTTGTGTCAGATTAGAAAACTAGAATTGTATCAAATAGATACTAGCCTATAAATGGGGAAGGGAACTCTAGGAAAAACTTTGGAGGAGCTTTGGAGGAGTATAGAAGACGAATTTTGGAGACTTAGAGCATGGGAATAAGTTTTTCTTCATCTTTTTTCAATGTTCTCGAACTCTTCTGTGACGTTTTTAATTTCTAGAATGAACTAATTCAATTTTTCTAGGGATCAGATGTAGCCTATCTTTGAATTTCTACTCTTGAATTCATCAATATAATTCTGAATATTGTTTTCTTTGATTGAGTTTTTACTTCTGTTCATAATGCTTTTGATTAATTGGTCAATAATCAGCTAATTCGTTAATCATAATGAACTGATAGTGGATTTATGTGTTTAGTGCATTGAAGTAAATGCCATGAATTACATGTAGGATAGAAATATGCTTACATGGTTTGTGTAGTTGTTACATGGGAATCCATAGAATTTAATGATTTCGTAGTTATTTTAACCCATATAGAAATAAGATTTCGTAGTTGTTTTAACCCATATAGAAATATAGTGGGTTAGCAATTGAGCGATTTTTTATTAGTACTCGAGAGAGTCTAGTAGATAGGGAAGGGAATCTCGACTATCAATTAGAAAAGAATATTTCATATTATAAAGATGGATCAAAGGGTGGAAAGGATTAGTTACGGTGAAATCTGACCCCTAGGCTTTTAGCTATTAAAATATCTCAATTTAAATTTTGCATTATAGTCTAGAATAATTCTCTTCCTTATTATTCGTTCAAATAAAATTCATATAATTAATTTGGTACTTACTTATATTATTTGTAAATAGATTCCTTTATGACACTGATTTTTTTTTGGTCTAGAGGAAAATTATATTGGGTTCTCTAGAGTAATTCTAGAGGATTTAAAAAGAATCATGTACAATAAAGTGGGGTAGAGACTGCCACCAAGGCTGAGATGAAGAGAACTACTCTGAACCCGTTGCAAGTTTACTAAGAAACAATCAGATGCAATTATTCTCATGAGTCATGAGCACAAATTAGAACCTATGAGCTGAGACATAAAAAGAAGAGTTGATTCCTAATTGCTTGAGCAACGATTTAATACCAATCTTAGTCTCATAATTTTCTATCAAAAAAATTATGTTTATTAAAAAAAAAAAAAAAAAAAATTAAAAACTTATGTTAAAGAAGTACTTAATATTTGGCATCAAAGTTGGGTACCTTGCCACACATGGACCTAATTTAACATCAATATATTCCACAGCCTTATGTTCTGTGTTTATGTTGTCCATCGTTAGGCATTAGGTGCATTAAATGTATAGGACAGTGGATTTAAGCATATCCTTGGTAAAATTATTTATGTAAACATAGGCCGTGTCGTTCTAACTTACACATATGCGCCCACATCTAACTAGGGGGTCAGCTAATCTACCAACTACCCTAGAAATATGAATAAATTCCACTCCTTGCATAAATTGTTAACCATACATTAATAGAACGAACTATAAAGCCCCGTAATCGATCAAATTACAAGGGAGAAAACAATGTTAAAGGTTTCAACACAATGAGAATTTGTGAAGCATTTATAGTCTTACCTCAACGATTTTTGCTCAAAAGTTCTTTCAATACTTTGACCTCAGGTTACAATTTATACTCATAACCGGCCCATGAATTCAAGCCGTACAACTACGATTACCCTTCTACCAATCTTCTTGTAATTATCTTGTTTCTCATCATCACAAGTATGATTTTGTGGTCAACTTACCGGAGTAGAACTCCAAATTCATGATTTATAACTAGATCAATTACATAGGTTGACATGTAAATAGATGCGTTCATGAGCTGATATTTTTTTGGTCTAGAGGAAAATTATATTAGGTTCTCTAGAGTAATTATAGAGGAATTAAAAAGAATCATGTACAATAAAGTGGGGTATAGACTACCACCAAGACTGAGATGAAGATAACTTCTTTGAAACCTTTGCAAGTTAACTAAGAAACCACCGAATGCAATTAGTCACATAAGAATTGACCAAGAATTAGACCCTATGAGCCAAGTTATTGGTTTATTTAAATCTAAATCCAATCACGATTTGATTTTTAGAGCTCTAGAGTGTCTGGTCACTCATTCTAATTGGCAATCTTTCAAGGAATATATATACCAACTTCACATTTTAATACCAGTACACAATGTGGGTCCACAAATCATAATCATTTTACCTAAAGCACTTTCGTTAGATAGATCAAAGATAAACCTCAAATGAACAATACTTTTTTCAATGGTTTCATGGTTTTATTCCATTCATGAGATTGTAAACATTACAAGTTTTATTCAAAACCCGTCTCTCTTACACACACATCAACTTCTTTGGGCAAATTCAAAGGCAACAGCAAGTTAACTTGTTTCCTTGTGGGATGCATGGACCACGTGTAAGGCCATTTGCATTACAAATTCTTGCACAATCAAATGTAGTCTTGCATGACCCAAGATACTTCTTACAGTCACTATCTTCATTGGGATAAGCATCGTTCTGTTTGATCTCTGCATCATAAGTTTCACGTTAAGAAAAAAATAATCTTTTAAACCCAATAAAAGGAAGGAAAAAATTAAAGAAAAAGCAAAAGCTCTCTACCTACTACAACAAGCTATTCATGAGGATATCTTTTTAACAATGTTGATTGCAGCAACATTCAAGGAAGAATGAGACTTTACAAAAGGAATTCCAAGATCGATACAAAGTGAATTCTTTGAGCCTTTGTGAGAAAACCATGAAACCACATGTGAGAATTTGACAAAAAAAATTAAAAATTGATAGATTTTGTGGCTATTCCTATCACTGAAAGAGTGAAACATTATAGGGTTAACCATGTGTCAAATTTCTCAATCTTAATAAATCAGATACTCTACCATGTATATTGTGCATCTCCATGTATGCCAAATTGTCATTACAATATTCCAAAAAAAATTAAAGGTATATTGGTTTAAATTCGTAAGATATTTTGCAGGAGGAATAATTGTGAGTTCTCAATCACACACTGTTGGAATTTTAAACTTGTTTATAAGCCATGCGATTAAAAATATTTTGTAGTTTTCATAATGAAGGTTTAGAGTTGATGTTTTTCACGAATAAACACCTAAATAGCCAATAAATGTCTTTTGGAAAATGAGTTTGAGTGGATAAAAGATAAGTCTGATGGCAAAAGACATGGTTAGCTAAGCCATATCCTTTGGAGATAACCCTTAGTAGGTGTCTCTTCTTCTTCTATATAAAGAGAAGAGTTGATTCTTAATTGCTCGAGCAACGATTCAATACCAATCTTAGTTTTATAATTTTCTATCAAAAAAATTATATTTATTAAAAAAATTTTTAAAATCTTATGTTAAAGAAGTACCTAATATTTGGCATCAAAGTTGGGTACCTTGTCACACATGGACCTCAATTAACATCAATATATTCCACGGCCTTATGTTTTGTGTTTATATTGTCCATCGTAGGGAATTAGGTGTATTGAATGTATAGGACAGTGGATATAAGCTTATCCTTGGTAAAATTACTTATGTAAACATAGGCCGTGTCATTCTCAATTACACATATGCGCCCACATCTGACTAGGGAGTCGGCTAATCTACAAACTACCCTATAAATATGACTAAATTCCACTCCTTGCATAAATTGTTAACCATAAATTAATGGAAAGAACTGTAAAACCCCGTAATCGTTCAAATTACAAGGGAGAAAATGATGTTAAAGACTTCAACACAAGGTGAATTTGGGAGGCCTTTATAGTGTTACCTCAACGATTTTTGCTCAAAAGTTCTTTCGATACTTTGAACTCATGTTACAATTTATACTCATAATCGGCCCATGAATTCAAACCGTACAACTACGATTACCTTTCCACCAATCCTCTTGTAATTATTTAGTTTCTCGTCATCACAAGTATGATTTGGAGGTCAACTTACTAAAGTAGGACACCAAATTCAGGATTTAAAATTAGATCAATTACAAAGGTTGACATGTAAATAGATGCCTTCATGACATTGATATATTTTTGGTCTAGAGGACTTCTTTGAACCCTTTGCAAATTAACTAAGAAACCTCCGAATGCAATTAGTCACATAAGAATTGACCAAGAATTAGACCCTATGAGCCGAGTTGTTGGTTTATTTAGATCTAAATCCAATCACGACTTGATTTTTAGAGCTCTAGAGTGTCTGGTCACTCATTCTAATTGGCAATCTTTCAAGGAATATATATACCAACTTCACATTTTAATACCAGTGCACAATGTGGGTCCACAAATCATAATCATCTTACCGAAAGCACTTTCGTTAGATAGATCAAAGATTAACCTCAAATGAACAATACTTTTTTCAATGGTTTCATAGTTTTATTCCATTCATGAGATTGTAAACATTACAAGTTTTATTCAGAACCCGTCTCTCTCACACATACATCAACTTCTTTGGGCGAATTCAAAGGCAACAGCAAGTTAACTTGTTTCCTTGTGGGATGCATGGACCACGTGTAAGGCTGTTTGCATTACAAATTCTTGCACAATCAAATGTAGTCTTGCATGACCCAAGAAACTTCTTACAGTCACTATCTTCATTGGGATAAGCAGCGTTCGGTTTGATGTCTGCATCATAAGTTTCACATTAAGAAAAAAATAATCTTTTAAACCCAATAAAAGGAAGGAAAAAAAAAAGATTGAGAGAGAAAAACACACCAATAGATTGAGCAAAGAAGATAACAGAAATGAGGAGAAGAAAGATTAAATGGAATTTGACTGAAGCCATTTCTCTTTATCAGTTGCTCACATTTGCAAAATAGTTTCGTAGGTCTAGAATATATAGGCATCATAAAAAAGAGATAGAGAGAAGTTGGATGAGTTTTAGTTGAACAAGATTTGATTCCTTCTTTTTCCACAGATATTTTGCAATTTAGGAAGACTATTAGTTGAGTTGTTTTAGTTTGTTAGTGTTTATTTAGACTCTTATGAGAGTCCATTAGAAACTTCAACACGAATCTGTTTGTTGAACTCCTATCTATAAGATATCTTGTGGCAAGTATTCAGTTATGTAGTTGACTGAGTGATTTGTCTTCCTCTCTAATTCTGTTTTTCCGTTTTTTGCTATCATTTAATCCACATAGTTCTATGGTGTATCTCTAACTAAGTTGGACAAAAAAGAAAAAAATAAAGAAAAGGAGAGAGAGAGGAGGTTGGGTAATCATGGCAGCAAATAGTTTTTTAGTCATCACAGTTGCCGATTCCATTGTTCAGCGGAAAAAGTACCAATTTTAGAGTGTTAAGATGAAGACTCTTTTCAAAGTGTAGGATCTTTGGGAGCTTGTAGAAGAAGTTTTGCGGATCTTGATGAAGTAGCAAAACTGATGGAAAATTTAATTAAAGAAAATGCAAAAGCTATCCGCCTACTACAACAAGCTATTCATGAGAATATATTTTTAACAATCTTGATTGCAACAACATCCGAGGAAGCATGATACTTTACAAAAGGAATTCCAAGATCGAGAAAAAGTGAACTTCTTTGAGCCTTTGTGAGAAAATCATGAAACCACATGTGAGAATTTGACCAAAAAAAAATTAAAAACGGATAGATTTTGTGGCTATTCCTTCCACTGAAAGAGCGGAAATGTTATAGGGTTAGCCATTTGTCAAATTTCTCAATCTAAATCAATCAGATACTCTACCATGTATATTGTGCATCTCCATGTATGCCAATTTGTCATTACAGTATTCCAAAAAAAAATAAAGGTATATTGGCATAAATTCGTAAGATATTTTGCACGAGGAATAATTGTGAGTTCTCAATGATACAGTGTTGGAAATTTAAACTTGTTTTTAAGGCATGCGATAAAAAATATTTTGTAGTTTTCATAATGAAGGTTAGAGTTGATGTTTTTCCCAAATAAACACCTAAATAACCAATAAATGTCTTTTGGAAAACAAGTTTAAGTGGATAACAGATAAGCCTTAAGGGAAAAGACATGGTTAGCTAAGCCATATCCTTTGGAGATAACCCTTAGTAGGTGTCTCTTCTTCTTCTATATAAAGAGAAGAGTTGATTCTAATTGCTCGAGCAACGATACAATACCAATCTGAGTCTTTTAATTTTCTATCAAAAAAATTAGGAAAACATACCCCCAGAAAAAGCATAACCCCACGGACCTCCCCCTACCAAAATCAACACCCCCCTTTCGGAGAACTTTACCGTAGTCTAACCCCGCCTTGGTTCTCTTTTCTTCTTTTTTTTTTTTTTTTTATTTAATTAGACCCTGGATATATTACTCTCATTTATGTTAAAAACCATACTTATAGTTAAATCCATTTTAATCCCAACTCCTTTTTTTAAAATTAAAAACTAAATAGTGTGGTTTATTTTTAACTCCCTCTTTTAATTGCTTTTATTTACTGTTGGGCTTTTTTTGTTGGTTTTTTTTTTTTTGGGGTTGGGCTTATAATTAGATAATTTAGGTTTTGGTGTTTGGTTTTTTTTTTGAGGGTGTTTTTGTTGGGGTTTTGGTTTAAATAGAATGTAGGGGTGTTTGGGGTTTTAGAATATTTACGGGTTTTCGGGAGGGGGGTGTTTGTTTTGTGGTAGGGGGGTAGTGTATTTCCTGGGGGGTGGGTTTGTGGGGGGGGTGTTTTTATGTTTATAAAAAAAAAAAAGAAATTAAAAACTTATATTAAAGAAGTACCTAATATTTGGCATCAAAGTTGGGTACCTTGTCACACATGGACCTCATTTAACATCAATATATTCCACGGCCTTATGTTCTGTGTTTATGTTGTCCATCGTTGGGCATTAGGTGTATTGAATGTATAGTACAGTGGATTTAAGCATATCCTTAGTAAAATTATTTATGTAAACATAGGTCGTGTCGTTCTAACTTACACGTGTGCACCCACATCTGACTAGGGAGTCAGCTAATCTACCAACTACCTTAGAAATATGACTAAATTCCACTCTTTGCATAAATTGTTAACCATATATTAATGGAAAGAATTGTAAAGCCCCATAATCGATCAAATTAGAAGGGAGAAAACAATGTTAAAGGCTTCAACACAAGGAGAATTTGGGAGGCATTTATAGTCTTACCTCAACGATTTTTTCTCATAAGTTCTTTCGATACTTTGATCTCAGGTTACAATTTATACTCATAACCAGCCCATGAATTCAAGATGTACAACTATGATTACCTTTGTCACATCCCGCCCTAAATCCACCCAGGGGGTACCCTATTTGGGTTACTCGGGAGTGATCCACAACCCAACAGATCTAGTTTAGGAACGATCATATCCACTTAGCACAATAATATAATCAAAAGCAAGAACAATTCTTTGTATCCAAATAATTTAATAATAAAAGTCAAGAAAGGATCTCAGAAGGTTTCACAAATAACATCAGAGTGCGGAAATGATTCAAATAGGGTAAACAGTCAAGTGTGAAAAGGAGGGAGGAAACTCATCCTATAATAATAGCGGAAGGTAGATCGACTAAAATTAAAGTTTACAACCGGTTCCCAAAATGACAAGGGAACAAACTAAACTACGGTCTTGACGAATCAAATAAAAAGGTTAAAAGAAAATGGGACGATATCCCAATACTAGCACACAAGTGTAAGGGCTGAACTGCTAGTCTTCACCAATGTAGTCACCATAATAAGTAGTTTAAGAGTCATCAACTTAGTCTTCATAGTGTTGACCATCATAGTCAACAGTAGTAGTACCTGCAGAAAAGTCTAACAAAATATGCTGCAAAAAGGAGTGAGTTCAAAAGAACTCAGCAAGGAAAGTTATTCCATAATAACATAAATCATATGATGCACAACATAGCATGATGCAATATGATATGAGACATATGATGCAAACATGAATCTAACTCTAAGTATGCTGGTCTCTAAGGTAGACATGTTTTAAGTCGTAGCACCATACTTCTTTAGGTAGTCTCAGTCACTCATCACCGGGGGGAATTGGGTCCTGCATCCCTCTCGGACAAATCCATGTTTGGGGGTTTTGGTCACCACTCTCTCACATCACCATTTGGTCTAAGTATTGGCACATGTCAAGGTAAAGCCTAGCCCAATGCAAGTCATCTACTTAGTCATATCATGTCAGTTCTAGATACGTCCATTCCTCCTCTCTCGGGATCCTTTCTGGTATCCTTCACACTAGAGTCACGGATATTACCCACCGGACTCATCAACCCTATTGGTCATCCACAAATAGTAGACGGGAAGCTCTCACATCCCCTCACGGATCATTTCACCGGTCTTGAGCTCCCGTGAGCCCAAGTCTAGCCATTTGCAACCCTACCAATAAATGCCCATTTCGGTTATCCGCAATGCAATTTATGTCCTCTCATGGGATGGTTACCGGTCTTGAACGCCCACAAATCCACACTACTACCATGAGTCATTCGGTCTCAATGCCCTTCCGATTCGGGTCTGATATGATAGGGACATCCTAGCCAAACATCACTAGACAAGCCCTATATATGTCATCCAATAACCCGGGAAAGAGTTGATGGGCATCTTCGGAGAACATCCCATACTATTCCCTCCGATGTCCAAGGACAGAAGCACCAGTAGGATACTCAATCCCAAGTTATACCTAAGCAATCACATGCTTATTTCCATCCATTATATATCAACAATACATTATCATATTGAAAACATATCATAACATCTCATAATACAGTGTATAAATAAATGACAAGAATAAGTAAACATGATAAACCAAGTAATTAAGCATGGTGCTACTGTCATAAGGTAACTATAGTAGTAATATGATGTCTAAAATCAACTAATAAGTTAAGTCTACTAAGTTACCAACAACAGTGTAAAAGTCATACAGTCTATGTTATATGGCAATAACCGTCCTTACCTTGAGTTGGAGAAGAAGATGGTCCAAGATCACAAGCAAGTGTCCCAATTAGTCTTAAAACCCTAAACAAACATATATGAAGGATTAGAGAAGAAATCAAAACAATCGGAGATCGAACGAATCAAAACTTGCTTCTTTAGGCTTCAGGACAAGAAATTTTTCACTGAATCCCTCATTGCAGTTGCAAACCATGGAAAGTGAGAGAGAGAGAGAGAGAGAGAGAGAGAGAGAGAGAGAGAGAGAGAGAGAGAGAGAGAGAGAGAGAGAATAAGGTAGAGTAAGAGGAAGAAGTGACTGGTTCAGTCTTCAAAGTCTGGAACGCTACACACCCTAGGATACATGAAGACATGACTTGCATTTAAATGCGTAGTTCATATAACTTATTGCCCCATTGCATAAGAGAGATTAATGAAATGCTTAATTATCTCGGTAATGACCATTTCATTTGGTTTCTACTTGTAAAATTCTAAGGTCTTCCATGGATCAAGATAACATATGTATCAAGAAAATACGTGGTTACCAATATATATATATATATATGTGTGTGTGTGTGTGTGTGTGAATTAATTTATTAAAAAAACATAAGAATTAGTCAAAAGTCAAGAAACCCATTTAGACTTTCACAGTTTTCTGATTTAAAATCAAACTTAATTAACTTTTCAGATCAATACAGGGGGTAATGACTTTCACGTTGTTAAGTGTTGAACATTACTATAATTATTCACTTAAGACTTCCATAATTAGAACCATAATTAAACCGGTTTTTGTTCAAAGCATAAATCAGCTGAGCTAGTTGATGTTCATAGACTTGGTTCCATTTGGGCTACCATGGGGACTGAAAGCATGCAGCTGTAATAGGGTATTCAAATATGATTATTATTATTATTATTATTATTATTATTATTATTATTATTATTATTATTATTATTATTATTATGTTTTTATTATTAATTAAGAAAGTGACCAAACACATGCAAGAGAGAGGTAAAGTTCAGAGAAAAAGAATGGAATGCATGAGTTGTTTATTGTCCAAACAAACTTACTCTCATGCAATACAAGAGAAATTTCATAGAGGAATGGAGTAAAGAGATTTAGATTTAGCTGTTCTCTATCCCAGACAACATAAAAAAGTTCAAGGAAAAAGAACGTAATAGGACATGCAAAATGACTACTTTCAATAATACGCAAGGAACTAAATATATGTGCAAGAAGTTCTACTAAAAAAAATATGTGCAAGAGACTGATTTAGAGGTTTTTGGGTAAAATCAAAGAAAATTTGTTCTAATACCATATAAATATATCTATTTAAAATTGAGATAAAATATCTAATACTAATTCCAATATAACATGTTCCAACTTATATGGTGGTATCCAAGGAAAGAGAAAAGAAAAATAAGCAAGGGGTAAATGATGGAAAAATATAAATTTAGAAACCTCGAATGAGACACAAAAGAAACAGATACGAAGAACACGAGATAATATTACCATTATCATCATTACTTTGAGGAATATATTACAAGCACTAACTGAGAACAAAACCAGTCACCGTTAGACTTAGTCACAGGCCAGCACACTAATACTGAAAAAAGGAAATCTGAAAAGACCCAAGCAACAAAAAAGGGTTATATTCTTAGATGATGGATTCCATAGAGGTGTTTTGGATGCCATTGTACACACAACCCCCCTCACCAACCAATCCCTATTTTTATTTAAAATTTTTAATTTAGGGAAGGGAGGTAAGTAAGTGGGTGGGGTTTTTTTTTTTTTTTTTTTTTTTTTTTTTTATTAACAAAAAAAAAAAAAATTATTTTTTTTGCTAAAAAAACAAGGGGGGGGAAAAAAAAGAGGGGGGGGGGTTTTTTTTTTATTATATTTTTTTTATTTTTTTTTTTTTTAATAATTATTTTTGTAATTTTATTTACCACGAAAATATTTTATTTTTTTTTAAATTTTTTTTTAATTTTTCACATAAGGTGGGCTTCATTGATTGTGTTACACTTTGATTTGGTTTCTTATTGGTCTGATATGGGTAATATACAGTTACTAGAACTCTTATATGGACTGGCTAGTGTGGGCTAATAGGAACCGTTAGATCTTGATGGACGATCTAACGGATTTGCCTATATAAAGGATGCTAGGTCCCTCCTCTAAACCCTAATCATAATCACAATCACATCTCGCTAGTCGAAAGGATATACCATCAAGCCGAGTGAATAGGGAGGAGTCTAGAGGAGAAGATCCAACATCAAGTTGATCATAGAATCAACTTCCACCTCAAGTTTGTTCCTAGTGGGAGACATAAAGAAGATATTCCACTGCGCTTCGTCTCCAATAAAACCATAGAAAGGTATGCTCATCATCATCTTGTGTCATTATCATACTAAGGTGTTTTTAGTCGATCTATGCGATCTTGGATAGAAATATTCTTACATGTGGTATCAGAGCCTGTATAGAATCGATTAAAAACCCATAGGATTGTTGACTGATGAACTTAGGGTTCTAGAATGGAACCTATGAAACTTGTGAATTTGTTCTCCTGATTTTTTTCAACAAAACCGTGGGGTTTTTTGTCAATAACTTTTTTTCTAGAAAGAATTTTGAAAATCTAAAACTACCACTGCATAGATCTCGGAAAAACGAAGAAATTGATATATTATGGGTCTCCATCGGACTTCGGACGCGCCGGCAATCGCTGCCGGAATCCGGCAGCATCTTTTTGATCTTTTTTAAATTTGTGCGGTGCTGACGTGGCAGTTTGACCGAGTCAACGGGTCGGGTCAACCCGACCCATGACCCGCCAAGGCGACCCGATTTTGAACCCGTCAGGTCAAACGGGTCGACCCGGTTGACCAGTCATCGGTCCAAGCGAATGGATTAACTTGGGCGAACCGGATTTATTGTTTGAACCATTTTGGACCAAACTCGTTTTTTGACTCAGCGAGTCAACTCTCTGATTTCTGTTTAATTTATGATTTCGATTCGATTTCTGATTTCGATTCCGGTTCAATTTTGGTTCAATTCGATTTCTGATTTCGATTTTTCGGTTCAATTTCGAATCGATTTCTAATTTAGATTCTTGGTTCAATTTTGATTCGATTCAATTGCTGATTTCGATTCGGTTCAATTTAGATTTGATTCAATTGTTTATTTCGGTTAGGTCCGGTTCGGCCTAATAAGATTCTGATTTATTAGACCGTTTTTATTTGCTGGTTGAACCAGTTTAATAAATAAATAAAAAAACCAGAATACTATATGTTTAGTATTTGTTTATTTCTGACCAAACCGTAAGAAACTTTAAAGCGTTCTTCTGGGGTTTTATATTTTGGATCATTTCGAACGCAATGGAACCATTTTCAAGACCCAATTCTACCCCTATATATGTGAAATATTATATATCATGTTTTGGTTGAGCCGATAATTGGAATGCTATTTATTTAGTATTTTTTTATTTTTGGCTAAACCGTAAGGAACTTTAAAGCATTCTTTTGGGGATTTATGTTTTGGACCCTTCCGGACACAATGGAATTATTTTCATGACCAAATTCCATTTTTATATGTATGAAACATGATATGACATATTTATGTTGTATATGTAATTTCACCGTTGGGTGAATTTTTTAATATGGATTTTTTTATCAAATGGCTTTGTATTGTAAGCATGTTTTATATGATATTATACAATTGTAAAATATATATCATGCATGCCTTATAAAGGGTTTGATTACTTCTGATAATCCGGATTTTTATGCAAATGTATTTTCGATTGCCTTTTGGCAATCCGGAATTTTAAATGTATGATGTATTTTATACATGCTTTGATTGCCTTTTGGTAATCCGGAATTTTAAATGTATGATGTATTTTATACATGCTTTGATTGCCTTTTGGTAATCCGGAATTTTAAATGTATGATGTATTTTATACATGCTTTGATTGCCTTTTGGTAATCCGGAATTTTAAATGTATGATGTATTTTATACATGCTTCGATTGCCTTTTGGTAATCTGGATTTCTTCCAAACAATGTATTAGCATTATTTGTGGGTAACATAAAGTATATCCCAATATGAGAATTTCATGAGCTTGATTGTGAGTGACTGCCAAAGTGGCATTCATGGTTGGGTTTATGGAATGTCAGCCATATATAGTAATGGGATGTCTCTTGATGTTAATGCATTTTTATACGCCCAAAGGTGGTAATTATGTGATAGCATTAAGAGAGAGACATGTACAACATTTGGTTGGGAGTTGATTAATCTAAGAAGTTTATACACCCAAAGGTGGTAAAATTTTCGAAGGTTGAAATACTCTCATGGACGCCGACGTATAAAGGAGTATCACAACTATATGTCATGAATTCTGTCCAAAAGGTGTTTTCATGATGATATATGTGTACTCTTTAAAGTGATGCACTTATAAGTTATATGTTACCCACATTGTGATAATAAAGCGATGTACTTATAAGTTACATATTAAAGTGCTAATAAAGTGATGGAGTATCACAACTATATGTCATGAATTCTGCCAAAAAAAAAAAAAAAAAAAAAAAATGTTTTCATGATAATATATGTGTGCTCTTTCTAGTGATGTACTTATAAGTTACATATTAAAGTGATAATAAAGTGATTGAGTATCACAATTGTATATCATGAATTCGCCCAAAGGTGTTTTCATGATGATATATGTGTGCTCTTTCTAGTGATGTACTAATAAGTTACATATTAAAGTACTAATAAAGTGAGGGAGTATCACAACTGTATGTCATGAATTCTGTCCAAAGGTGTTTTCATGATGATATATGTGTGCTCTTCTGTTAGTCACATTTTCTGTCTATAACAATATGATTGTTATTGAGATTCTTAAAAAGTCAAACTTCAAGAAATTGTAGATGATGTGTTGTTAACCACACATTCTTTGTTCTTGAGTAACTGATGGATATGACTCATAAGAGTATAGAAGACAAAAGTTGATTTTTTGCAGAGGTGAAAAGTAGTTATGTTCTTTTACTGCCCATTAAGAAGTCCATCAAGGAACACTTGATGAATTGTTTACCCACTGAATGCACTGTTTTGAAATTATTGAATGCAGTAGCGTAAAGATACTAAGTCTCATCTAGTGTTGAAATAAGTATATTTCTGTAAGAGTTTTTTATCATAAGGTGTGATGGTTTTGGAGGAGTTAGGGATTATTTCATCAGGATGATTATTTTTTAAGATAAAACTCATGATTCCTAATGTTTCTTTTATTACCCTTGCTATTATCCATCAATGCCCTTTGCATCCTCTACTGAGTTTGGAATTATAAAGATCAATACCTTTTTCCGAGAAGAAACTTTGTTCTTATGAGCATCAATACTCATAAAAATGTTCAGGGTAAAGACTAAGAGTCCGGTCAGACTAATAATTTGGAACCTGTGAAAACTTCCTTATAAATAAAGATGATTGTTGTAAGTAGAAGTTGCATTGAGTATAAGGTCTGGTTAACTAAGTGCGAAAATGAAAGTTATGATTCTTTGGTTTTTGTTTGAAGATTTGATTTTCTCTTGTCCCATTCAGTCATGGTGTCTAGATAGTGGTCATTATTCCTCCACCTTGCGTATAAATTATTATTTCATCATATTTGTTGATGACCACTCTTAATATGGTTTTTGTATTCAATTAAAGAATAATCTAAATCTCTAAAATCTTCAAGAATTTTTTAGACTGAAGTTAAGAAATTGTTAGATCTGACCGGGGAGGAGAGTATTATGGCTGATATGAGGATCTTCGGATGACTTAAGGGCCCATTCGCCAAATACTCGGAAGATTCGGATATAGTTGGTCTATTCACTATGTTTGATAGTCCCGAGCAAAATTGTGTAACCGAAAGGCTTAATCACAAACATAGTGAACAGTATGGTATGAAAACTATTTTGTCTGAATTATTTTTTATAAGGTGAAGCCCTGATAACAGCCTCTTATATCCTTGATCATGTTCCTTTCCAAATATGTTCTTTTTTTTTACTCCATTTTCCATTGCAAATTATTCATAAATCTAACTTAAACCATTTTAGCGTTTGAGTTGTTCTGCAAATCTAAGGTTGAATAATCAAGTATTGTAGAAGTTGGAACATAAAAGTTTTTCATTGTTAATTTGTTTCTTACTCAGATCTTGTTTTACCATCATTGTTAAGACAACAGAATTGTGAATTCTTAAATAGTTTTCTGAGTTTGATATAGCTAAGAAATGTAGCTTGTTCCCAGACTACTTGATATAATGAACATGAATATAACATTGGCATTATGGTTGACCCAGTTACTAAAAAGTTGTCTTTAATTAGATTTATGATTGGGTGCAACGAGATATATGATATAGTTGATGAGACAATATGATGTTTGGGAAGCTTGTTAAGTTGCCCAAAGGCTTTAAACCCATTTATTTTAAGTGGGTGTATAAGACTAATAAATATTCACGAAGAAAGATTGTAAGGTTTAAAACCAGACTGGCAGCTAAAGAGTTTACTCATAAAGAAGAAGTAGACTAGTGAAATTTTCTCACCTATCTCTTCTAAGGACTCTTTTAGAGTTATACCAAATAGATGTGAAGATTGCCTTTCTAATTGAAAACCTTAATAAAGAAGTCCATGTCATTTAGCCTGAGGATTTTGCGGTTGATGATTTTAATCATCTTGGTGTAGACTCAAGAAGTCTAATTTGTGGTTTTAAGTAAGCTTCCAACTATGGTGTTTAAAGATTAATAATATTGTGACTTCATTCGATTTTGTTGAGAAACTTGTAGATCAATATATATATATATGGCAAGGTCAGTGGGAGAAATTTTATCTTTCTCATTATTTATGTTGATAATATTTTGCTCACTAGTAGTGACGTTGGCCTACTGCATAAAGACCGAGCAATTGTTATTTGAGAATTATGATATAAAAGACTTTGGTAAGGCATCTTTGTCTTGGGCATTGAGATCCATAGGGATTGTTTATGCTATTTATTGGATCTTTCTCAGAGGGCATATATAATTTATATTTAAAGAAGTTCAGTATGCTAGATTGCATACTTGAGAATGGTTTTGATTCTCAAGGGAGATACACTGAGCTTATTACAGTTGTCCTATAAAGGATACTGAGAGAGAACAATTGAAGAAAGTATCTTATCTTGAGATACTTGAAGAGGACAATTGATGATAAGATAATCTACAAGCTTGTTCCAGACCTATAGCATTAAGGTATATATATTTGACCTTGCTAATTGTCCGAATAATAAGAAGTCTACTTGAAGTTGTTTTCCTTGATGGCATGAGTGATAATATTGTGAAAAGTGTAAAATAAGGTAAAATTACTTATTTCATCATAAATGTTGAGTTTGCTACATGTTATGGGGCAGTTACTCAAATTGTTTGACTAAAGAATCTCATCAGATAATTGACAGTTCTATTTTAACATTCTGCATAGATCCATCCAGTTGTACTATGATCACAATTCAGTTGTGTTGTTTATTAACAACAAGAAATGTGTGATCATAGGGTCTAAATACATGATGGTCAAGTATTTGACCACTAAAGAAAAAGCTGTTTGGTTAAGGAACCTCATTAGACAGTTGACATTTTTTTTTATTGTGGATAGATCTATCCGGTTATACTTTGGATAACAATACATTGTTGTGTTGTTTGTTAACAACAATAAGGGTATCACGGGGTCTAAACACATGGAAATTAAGTATTTGACTATTAAAGAAAAGGTTAAAGAATGTGACACCACAAAGAGAGCATATTTGTACGAGATAATATGGTTATAGATCCCCTAACTAAGGGTCCTCCCCCGACGTCTTTGATAGACATGCGGTAACTATGGGTTTAGGAGGAACCTTAGATGCGGTTGTTTAGTGGGAGTTTGAGAACTTTGCTCTATTGTGTAATAAGGTATTCTATCTGTACTTGTCTCTTGTATGCACTGATAATTTATTTGAATTCAATAAAGTTCTTTGGTGACATATTAATCTTCACATTATTATCATGTTGCATGTTATGAAAGTCTTAAAGTATGTGTTAACTTTAAGCAAAAGCTAAGGCATTCATGTATTAGCCTTAAGGTGTGTCATGTAACACATAAAGTTAAAACTCGAGTTATAAAGATGACACAGGTTCGTGGGAACCATAATGTACATATAATCTCATTTTTGTGGCATTGAGTCACAGGTTCGAACCATAATGTACATGCTTTTGTGGCATTGAGTCACAGGTTCGTGGGAACCATAAAGTATATTCTCTCGTGGCATTGAGTCAGGTTCATGGGAACCATAAAATGAGAGATTTGGATTGACAACAGAATGACACATGAGGATTTCTATAAAGTGTCATTAGTTGCCACACTACCATATTGCATCCATTTTCAGTAAAGTTAAGAGTATTTGTGACCATGGATGGTCCTGTGTTGCATAAAAGATGCAGTCACTGCCATGATTCGGTACTTAAGGCTCTATGTGAAGGGATTGAGCTCTAAGATTATCCTCAGACCAATATAAAGTTGTGCACATAAAGGTCAAAATGTTTTCAATGTATCTTTTTCAAATGTTTTCTTAAAATAAAGGAGATGTTTTGTTTTACTCGACTGTGTCACAATCAATATAGCCCAAGTGGGAGAATGTTAGAATATTAATTGAATATTCCACATAAGGTGGGCTTCATTGATTGTGTTACACTTTGATTTGGTTTCTTATTGGTCTGATATGGGTAATATACGGTTACTAGAACTCTTATATGGACTGGCTAGTGTGGGCTAATAGGAACCGTTAGATCTTGATGGACGATCTAACGGATTTGCCTATATAAAGGATGCTAGGTCCCTCCTCTAAACCCTAATCATAATCACAATCACATCTGCTTAGTCAGAAAGGATATACCATCAAGCCAGTGAATAGGGAGGAGTCTAGAGGAGAAGATCCAACATCAAGTTGATCATAGAATCAACTTCCACCTCAAGTTTGTTCCTAGTGGGAGACATAAAGAAGATATTCCGCTGCGCTTCGTCTCCAATAAAACCATAGAAAGGTATGCTCATCAAGCTTAGCTTCTTCGCTCGGTATAAGATGCTTATGTATATCAATCACAGGATGCAAAGACGAATATCATCAAGCTTAGCTTCTTCGTTCGGAGGAAGGACGAAGTCTAGGTTTTATCCGTGCCTTTCGTTCGGCACATAAACCTCATCCTCGGGGATTGCGAAGAGTTCTGTAAGCTCCCTCCAACTAAAGGTAAGAAGAACGAAGAACGTGAGAACGACGAACTCTAGGCATTGTCCTCCGTAGGGACAACTCCTTCAGCCGAAGTGGAAGCCCGATCCTTAGCAATATTGACGTTCGAGACTGTCTCTTCTTGATCCACTTCCCCAATTGGAGGCAAAGGTGGAGAATTATCAAGATAAAGCTTTAGAACGGGATCGGGAACAGGCTGGTCCACCAAGTCTTTGGCCCAATCGGGAAGGGAAAGTTGTAGTTTTTCAAAAACTTCGAGATGACAATGTTTTTGATGAGGAGCCATATCAAAATTTGGATCTCTCTTCAGAATTGACTTCCAAACCTCGTTTTGGCCATCTTGGTAAGCTTGAGTATTGAAGGGAGACAATAAATCAAAGAAGGGCTTGCTATTTGAATACTTGAAGATACAGGCCCTCCGAGTCTCAACAGGAACATGTTCGGGTTTAGATGGGATTGCCCGATCTCGAAGCTCAGAAATCTTTGCTTCAAATTCCTTCAATTCCCTCGAAAGTCTCACGATTTGCCATTTGAGACCACGGATACTCCCCTTTGCAACATCTAGGTCCGTGGAAACTTTTTCAAGTTTCTAGGATTCCCCCCGAAAACGTTCGATCTCGGCGTCCTTTACCTTGGCCTCTTCCCGAAGTTTGCAAAGATCAAAGTTCATTCTCCCGATCCGAAAGGCTGACTCCACTTGTTTGTGGAAATTATCAGCAGTGCTCCTGTTATATCATAAAGTGTTATTCAGGAAAAAGAGAAACTACGTGAGGAAAGAGATATAAAATCAAAAAACTCACATGACTAAGGAGTTCACAAAGGCTTCGTCGGGAACAGAATCAAAAGCTCTACTTTATGCGGGAATCTGAGCAAAGGTGCACCATTCTAATGTCTTGTCAAAATTACCCATCACAAAATCAAATACTTTCAACTTCTAGGAAGGCGTATACACTTCACCGTCGGGATCCAAATGCCTTTTCTTTGAAATGACATATTCAGCCTCCTGATTCTTCTTCATCGGAGTAGGACACGGAGCATCCTCTAAGATTAAAGGTGATTTACATTGACCAAGGGTCTTTGATCGATCGCAACAAACTGTTTTGGAGTCTGAACCTCTTTGCAGGGTGGGGAAACGCCCTCCTTTTCAGTACGAACGACCTTTTTCTCAAACAAAGCAAGTTTTTTGACAGCGTTGGCCCGATCGGCGTTGGGATTGTACCTTGGAAGCACTGCAAAAGAGGTTAAAACATTATATGAATTCAAGTCAGCAAAATAAAGTACCCAGGTCCACAGGGAGGACTTCGTAGCGATCGGGAAGCCAGGCTAGTACAAAATAGACAACACAAATTTTGGAAAAAGCCTGCGGTTTCAGCTGATAAATGAGACTAACAAAGGGCACTTTGTTTTCTCTTTGAAGCGTTCGTAACATGGTTTTTTGGCTCTTAAGGGATGGAGTCATTACACTTTTCAATGACTCTCCCCCTCATCGCCAAATACTCCAAGAAGCTGAAGTATACGGTTAGTTGACAAGGTCCATACCATCATGAAAAGGAGTAACAGAGTCATCACTCAAAGTACCCTTAGAAGAAAAAATTGAAGGGAGAATCAAAAGCTGCTACAAAGCAAACAACAGATTAAATAAAAGAAAGAAGGAACTTACTTGTGGAGTCTTCAACTAAATGGAGTTCTGAAACTGAAAGCAGTCACAAAGAAAAATTTTCAGAGCTTCGAGTGCAGATGAGTTTTTAAAATGACAAAGTGAGAGTAAAGATCAAGGGACAAGGATGACTAACGGTTCAAATATCAATCATTTAGGTAAAGATCAATGGCTAGCAATCAATGATGATTTGGATTTGACAAAAATGTAAAAACACTTGTCATATGCACACACGTGGAAGTTGCGGCACCTGTTACGAGAACGGGTGACTCGATAAGTAAACCGTCAATTGAAACAATAAATGTGAAGTGACGTTTGAGTTTCAGTGGAAAATCAACGCAGAAGTAATACTTGGGTAATCAAAGAAATAAGGGTGGATCAACTCGCCCAAAACAAGAATGAGAATCGGAATTTAGATCGAGAAGGAAACTAAAAGCCTAGAGAAATTCCGAGGAATTTCCAAAGGTTTGAGGCTTCGGGAATAACCGAGTAAAACCTCCTAACGAAGCGTCGGTTTTGTCCGAATGAAACTTCAGAAAACGAGGCTTTGGGAACAACTGAGTTAGACCTCCTAACGAAGCGTCAGTCTCGCCCAAATAAGACTTCCGAAAATATGGCTTCGAAGTTCATCGAATGTCTATGAAAGGGAATCCCGGTGGATTTATCATAGGTATTATTATCACATTCTGATGAAACCTATTCCAAAGACAGTGAGGCCAAAATATTTTTCATTGGAATATAAAGCAGCCAGAGGGGGTCACCCCATACAAAAAAAAAGAAGAGAAAAAGAAAGTTCATTCTCGGGCAGGCTCATGAATGGGAGTCCTTGAAGGATCCGCTACTGCAGCTTGTTCTTGAGGAGTCTGTTTTTTTCGAGTCACTTCACCTTCGAGAGCAAGGGAGGAGAATCACTAAGATAAAGTTAAATATCTGGATCAGCTGGTCAAGGGTCGTCCACCGATTGCGCCCATTCGGGAGGAGGCAACTTCAAGGCGTCAATACCTCTGGATGACAAACAGTCTGGAAAGGAGTAGTGTCATAGGATGGATCAACTGAAAGAATGGCTTTCCATACATCATTCCGCCCGTCCCTGTAAGCCTAAGTGTTGAAAGGAATTGTTGGGAAATTCCATGTCAGCATTTGCCACATCGATCTCCAATCAGTTTTGATGATGACAAACACTCTACTAATGATTCCATGTAGATGTGTTTTGTCCAGCTCACCACTACAGTGAATCTCGTTGAAAAATAACCGGATCAAAGAATTACCGGAGAGTCCAGCTCAACTCAAACCATTTAGACAAAGAACCAAAGTCAAGATGAGTATCAAGACCGTTGCTCAAGATCAAGCAAGAACAAGTCAAAGATCAAGTCGACGATCAAGACTTAGGCTGAATTAGGGCTTAGGACACTCTCGCATACACATTAATGTAAATGCATCAATCATAGGTAATTCATGTTACTAGAGTGACCTAGGACATGTTAGTGAGGTGTACAATGCTTAAGGTTGACCAAAAAGTCCAAAAACCCAAGTCATGTCCCAGTCCCAAAGTTGTTCAGCAGAATAGAGCTCAGACGGTCGACTGTCTGTTATGTGTTTTCTAAGTTTCTTAGAAACAGAAGGCTAGACGGAATTTCCGTCTCGGCTAGTCCAAGCCAGACGGTGCCCTGACTTGAGTGTAACGGCTATTTTTCAACAGCTGTGTTTCAACGGATAGTTTTGAGACGGCTGACCGTCTGGGCAGACTGACGACCGTCTGGAGTAAAATCTCGCTGAGATTTTATATCCGTTGGGGAGATGGGGAGGGCATTGAATTGAGGTCTATAAAAGCCCAACCACCCCCATTTGAGAATCATTCCTCTCCCCCATCAAGCATATACTCACTCACAAATGAAAGAGCCAATATTTGGTGTTTTAGCACCGTTACTGTCTTCCCAACTCCATTCAACTTTGAGGGATATTCCAAAGTTAATAAGCAAGTTCGTTGAAGCAAAGCTTGGAGTTATTGAAGACCATTGGAGTCTCTATTGATGCATTACTGTTCTTGAAGCATTCATTCATTGTATCACTCATACACAAGGGGTAAAATGTCACTCTCCTTGTTAGGTAATATCTAACACTTCTTGTATTTGAATTAGTTATTGAATTCTAGTCTAGGTTGATTAGAATTTGTTACTTGGGTGCTCTTGCCCGTGAACGAAGATTACTTGGGTACTCTTGCCCGTGAACAAAGATTGTAAAGGGTACTCTTGCCCCGTAACAAAGATTGTAAGGGTTTGACTGTCTACCCATCGTATTGAAAGAGATTCATTAGTGGAATACTCTCTTGAGGCTATAAGAGGAGTGGACATAGACTCGTAAAGTCGAACCACTATAAATTTCTGTGTTGTGATTGCTTGACTTATTGAATTTCATTTAAATTATCAATTTACCTTGAAATTGCAATCAAACCGAGAATTTAGTATAATCCACAAGGTACAACCTAATCACCCCCCTCTAGGTTGCACCAACAGGAATCATCAACTCACTAAAAGGCACACTGCATAAATACTTCCGAATGCAAGCTTTCCTGGTGTCTTCAAGAACATGCTCGGGCTTCGAGGGATGGAGTAAGTTTTGAAGAGCTTCCTTTTCTTTGGTCAAAACATCAACCCTCACCTCATAATCTCTGTTTATCCCTTCCAGACTTTTCACTTCTTGAGTTAAGGCCCCGATCTTGCTGACCCCCAAAACATAATCTTTCCTGAGGCGATCAGCCTTGGCATTCTCTCCTTCGAGTGTAAGAATTTATTTCTTTAACTGAGCGACATCTGAATTGGTGAACTCCAGCTGCTCCTCATAATACTGAATCCAAGGGCTATTGCGCCCAATTCGATTCATAGCTTCCATATAATGATGGAAACTCTCCACGGCAATCCTGAAGAAGCAAGCATTTGTTAAGAAATCTGAAAATTTCTACATTCTACAAATCACATATTCGGAAAAGTTAGTCACCTGGTAGAAGTACGGACGAATGCATCATCGTTCAAAGACTCAAAGACCTAACAGTCGGCAGGCATCAAGTTAAGAGAGCCTCATTCAGAAGCCTTCTCATTTGCCTGAGCGACCCAATCAGTAGTTTTCAAGGTCCACTAACGAAGATGTCCCCCGATTATTGATTCTTTCGTTGTCTCTTCGAAGCAGCATCATCAGCTAAGTCGTGCTTCCTCTTGGTACGAACAAGAGGAGGGACAACTTCTTCCTCCTCAGCAGGAGCTTTTCCTTTTCCCAAACCTTCAGCTGAGATCCTCAAGAGTCCCCTCAGAGCTTTGGCGGCAAGTTGACTGTTTTCTCAGCTCCTGTCTTTCTGGATGAGGCGACCTTTTCTCCAAAGCCACAATCACCTCGATGGTGTTAGCCCGAACAGCATCAGGATTATACTTCGGAGGCATTGCGCAAAAAAGCAAGGTTACAAAGACATTCAGGAAGAATAGTCTAACTATCGAATACAACAGAGATTCAAAAAGCTCACTAGGGGCTAGATCCCAATATTGAAGGATGGCTGTGTACTCCATCTCTAAACCATGGATCTCCAAACACACCTCAATTGAATTAATCTTCTTGGCGGCGCTTAATCATCAGGAGACAATGGTGGAGCACGATTCTTCGGTGTATGAATCAACCTGGTTCCAGGCGATTGGGAAGTTGAGGTCTAATATGGGCACCCGACAGAAAAAATATCGATGTCGCCACCCTTTATGGTTGGAAGGGCAGGTACCCTCGGCCTAAATGCTCCCTGACCAACCCAAATTTGTCTTTTTTGCGCTAGAAAAGTAAAACCCAACTCGGAGGATTGGATTTGGACATGGTATAAAAATGGCAAAACAAACTAATGGAAGGCTCAATTGAGAGCTCATAGCAAAGCCCAATAAAACCGACAATGTGGCGCCAGCTGTTCGGGAGGAGCATTCCAAGGCAAATATCCCAATGATTCAGAACCTTAGAAAATAAAGGGGAAAAGAATGGAAACTGAACACCACTTTCAAGGGTATCCAGGTAAAGCGAGAACTCATCAGGTGGATTGGAATTAGCTCTTTCATCAGAGTTAGGAATTCGAAGGAAATAAGACGAAGGGAAGGAGTAATAATCGGTAGCATACATCAATTCGGCGTCGGTATAGTGAGAGACAAAATAACCAGGGCCTTGAACAAATCTCTTGGGCGATCGGGAAGCCTTGGCAGTAGATTTTGAAGTCTTTGGTTTTTAGAGTAAAAAGGCAGGGTTGGTCCTTTAGAATTTTTTTTTCTTCCTTTTATTCACTTCTTCAAGCCATCTATCAGTTATCCTATTGCCCCCATCTCCAGATAGTTAAGCGGAGACAGAAGCAATAGCCTCGTCACCGGAATCGCCTTGACCGGCATTCGCCCTGGAAGGAATCCTCATCAGAAGTCCTATCTCTACCCATTTAAGGAGAGATTGATCCTTACTTCTAAGTTAAAAGAAAAAGAAAGTCCAAATGCCAGAGAAGTAACAAAAGAAAAATAAGTAAGGAAAGCAGAAGAGAGTCAATGAACTTACTTGTTCACCGGAGAAGAAGAAAGCTTGAAGAGCAAAAGACTTGCAAAGCATAGAAGATATAATGACAAAATTCGAATCGCAAGAGAATGAAATTTGAAAGAGGTGAAGGATTTTAAATAGGCGAAGAAGCAACTGCGTGTACGGTCAGGATCAACATGAATCAACGATCGTGATCGGGAGACATTTTGAGAGGTTACGAGTAGGATCAAATCAAAACCGGCGATGGGAAAAAGCTATAGTTTTGAATGAAGGCAATGATGATCGCGGTTGGGATAGACGTGTGTCGGCCCCCGCATATAAAACGAGACATTTGGGTGGACCAAGGAAAACAATAACGCAGCATAATAAATGTGACTTGACGTCCAAGTGAGCGAGTGGTCATTTGGATTCTCCATTAGAACAATCCATGTTCGGTTTAAACCAAACCAAGCCCTCGGTGTTTCCGAACACTTGGTTTAGGGGGGCTCATGATATGGGAAAATCATTACCGAACTGGGTCCATCCTCAGTTCAATCCTCGACTCCGGTCGAAAACAGTCCGACCATGGCGGGGTTCGAACAAACTAGACTAATCATTAGAGTGATAAAGAAGGAACCTTGCAAGTCCAGAAGGTAGGCAAGAACCCATGAAATTTGGGATAGATAACCAATCAAGAAGCGGTTGTTATCACTTATGGGAGTTGGCGATCGTGCAGGATATGGTAACTGCCATGCACTCAAGGCAAGGGATCGTGTGCTTAAGGGAAGTCACCCATTACTACGCAAAAGAAGTTTAACCGTAAAGATTTGAGGGTCACCAAGATAAGGCTTGAACGAATCCAATGGTCGGGATTGGAAGGTAAAAACTATATAAACCCTGACCTTCGTACAAAGGAGGTAATTGAATCGTATTCCCAATAATCGTATTCAAATTTCTGCTCTACAATTAGCTAATCTATTATTATTTGAGAGATCAAATTGGCTATAAATAATACATTATTTTGTAATAAATCTCAAAGAAACTTATTAAGTTTCAAAGGTATTTGTCAAAATGATTATCAGATTGAGACTACAAATTAGGGTAAAAGTGAATATCTATACATTACTATCAAAATGTTAGATCTTTCCCCCAATTTGTCCTTCACAAATATTAGCATGGTTGAAACACATGCTTGGGTAAATAAAAATAACATTAATTCCAATAGTTTTATTATTTGGCATGACTGGTTGGACCATCCTGGATCAAGTATGATGTGAAAAATTATTAAAAATTCATTTATCATCTATTGAAGAACTAGAAGATTCTTCAATTAAGTGAATTTTCTTGTGCCGCTTGTTCTCAAGGGAAATCTATTAGATATTCACCAGCTAAAGTTGAGATTGGACATTTTGCATTTTTGAAACGTATGCAGGGTTAAATATATGGGTTCATTCACACATCATGTGGACCTTTCAAACGATTTTAATATATGCATCTATAAAATGGTCACATATATGTTCATTATGAATTCGTAATTTGGTATTTGCGAGATTGTTTGCTCAAATAATTAAATTAAGAACATAATTTATGGATTATAAAATAAAGACAGTTTGTCTTGTTAATGTTGGTGAACTAACATCTTAGACTTTATGATTCATGTATAACAACTGAGATTACAGTTGAATAGTTTGTTGCCCATTTTTATATCCAAAATGGTTTGGAAAAATCATATACTAAATGTTTCCAATTAATAGCTAAATCATTATAAGAACAAAATCTCATGTCGGCGTGGGGATATATTATTTTATATGCAACATTACTTGTACGCATCAAACCAATAAGTTGTCATAAATTCTTCAATTATAATTGGCTTAAGGTCGGAAGCCAAATATTTATCATCTTAAAAATTTTAAGATGTGCGGTTTATGTTCCTATTACCCCACCACAATGCACAAAGATAAGTCCCCAAATAAAGTTGGAAAAATATATTGGATATAAATCTCCTTATATAATTCAATATATTACTAATGATAGAAGATTTATTTAAAGCAAGATTTGCTAATTATTCTAATTATCATTTTGATGAATTAATTTTTCCGTCATGAGGGGGAGAAAATGAACAATTGGAAAAAGAGATTGATTGGAATGTATTATCATTATCTCATTTACATCCTCGCACTGAGCAATGTGAACATGAAGTTCAAAAGATAATGCATTTACAAAGATTATGAATGAACTACCAAATTTGTTGACATGCTAATAGTTAATAAATCTCATATTCCAGTTGTGAATGCTCCAATTTGGGTTAATGTCCCGGCAGGAAATTCTATCAATGCAAATAAAATTAAACCACATTTAAAAACAAGGAATGTTAATTGATTCCAATGATAAAATCCTAGAAAAAGGAAAAGAGCAAATGATCAATATAGTCATACTATGGAGACAATTGATTATGAAAATCCTAAAGACATAACTTTTCATAAAACCCCAGAAGAGGTTCAGGTACTTGAAAATATTGAAGAGATGTCGATTAATATGTCATTGCAGGAAAAAATGGAACCGAAAAAAATATAGGTGTCGACAACATTTTTGCATATTATGTTATTGTTGGAATAATGCAACAAGATGAGGATCTTTAATATAAATTTATTGATAAGTGTAAATGAAAAAATGATTGGCCAAAATGAAATGACATAATTCAAGCAAAATTGAATTCGCTTGAAAAAATAAAGTTTTTTTTACCCATAGTCCAAACATCTAAAGGTATAAAGCCAGTGGGATATAAATGAGTTTTCGTGCAAAATTAAATGAGAAAATAATGAAACTGTGATAAATAAAGCATGAATTATGGTACAAATTTTTTTGCAAATGTCTGACATTGATTATATGGAAATATGTTATCTTATGGTACATGCGATCAACTTCAGATATCTTATTAGTGTGACAGTATATGAAAATTTTGATATGATTCTAATGGATATTAATACAATCTATTTATATGGCTCACTCGAATGTAAAATGAATATGAAAATTCCTAAAGAATTCAGAATACTTGAGCACATACAAATTCCTAGAAAATTTATTCAATAAGGCTTCAGAGATATTTAGGGCATATATAGTATAATCTCCTTTGTGGGTATTTATTAAATAAAAGATATAAAAATGATTTACTTTATTATTGTGCCTTTATTAAAGGATATGGATATAATTTTGTTATAATAAATGTATATGTTGATGACTTAAATATCACCGAAACTCCTGAAAAACTTCCAAAAGCAATAGATTATTTGAAGAAAATTTAAATGAAAAATTTTGGAAAGATAGTTTTATCTAAACTTACAAATTGATCATTTGACGAATAGAATATTTGTTCATCAATCAACTTACGCACATAAGATTTTAAAGCAATTTTACTATGGATAAAGTACATCTATTGAGTACCCCAATGGTTGTGAGATCGCTTGACATAAAGAAAGATCTATTTCATCCCAATGAAAACAATGATGAACTTCTTGGTCCTGAAATATCATATTTCTTTGCAATTAAGGCATTAATGTATCTTGCTAATAGTATAAGACCGGATATAACATTTGTGTAAGTTTATTAGCATGATTTATCTCTTCTCCAATAGGAAGACACTAAAATGGTGTTAAATATATATTTCGGATCCTTCGAGGAACTATTGACATGGGATTATTTAATTCAAATGAATGTGAACATCAACTTACTGGTTATGCACATGCGGGATATTTATCTGATCTACAAAAGCTAGATCTCAAACATTTAATTTATTCATAAGTGGAAATACAACTATTTCATGGCATTCAACAAAACAAATTATAGCTGTCACTTCTTCAAATCATGCAGAGATAATAGTAATTCATGAAGTAAGTCGACAATATATTTGGTTAAAATTAATGATACAACACATTTAAGAAGTGAGCGGTTTCCTTCTAGAAAAAGGGGTTTCGACAATATTATATGAAGATAATGTTACATGCGTATCTCAATTGAAGGGAGGATACATCAAAGAAGATAAAATGAAGTATATTTCACGAAAAATTCTTCTTCACTCATGATCTTCAATAAAATTGTGAAATTAATGGCATTGAATTCGTTAAAGTGATAATTTGACAGATTTATTTACTGAGGCATTGCTTACTTCAAATTTTCATAAACTTCTATATGATATTCAAATGCACGTACTCAAAGATACTCAATGATGTTATCATCAAGAGGAGAAAAATACGTGTTGCACTCTTTTTCCCTCTACAAAGGTTTTGTCCCACTGGATTTTCTTGGTAAGGTTTTTAATTAGGTAGCTACCATTACGTATTATTTAAATGTATAAACTCTTTTTCTTTCACTAAGTTTTTTTCCCACAAAGTTTATTCATAGTAAGGTTTTAACAAGATACATTATTTATTTATAGACATCCAAAGGGGAATGTTATAAATAATATTGATTGTGGATGTCCCTCACCCCCAAATAGATAATACTTCTAATTGAAGATCTCAACCATATCAGCATGCAATCTTGGTGATTTAGATTCTCATCTTAATTGAAGATTATAGTTATCTCAACACATAATGTTGACAGTCAATATTTCCATTCTATGCACCTTCTATCTTGAACGACAATCTATCTTTCAATGTCAAGAACATCTTTTGTGTGCAAGAATCATATATTGTATTTCTTTGATATTTTCATATCAGAGAATATGTTACTTCTACTATAAATAGGGAATGCACTTAACTCAATGAACAATTTTTATTGATCTCGTTTAGTTTTCTTCTTTGTCTCTATTATTTTAGATGATTAATTTGCTATATTTTCATGTTTTTATAAATTTTTTATATCAATTTACCCTAATATTATATGAAAAATGAATATGTTCCACCCTTTCCTTTAATTCCTATAATTTTGGTGATTTAGTATATTTCATACCAAATCCTAATTAAAATTTGTTTCTATTGTTTGTAGGAAATTATCAATCAAATCTACAAGGGTATTATTGAAAATTTTGTGAAGAGAATCATAATGGAACCAAACTAGATTTCATTCCACTCCAGAAAGGAGAGTCTTGTTCATCAAGTTACACTCTAAAAGCTTCCTCAAGTCAAAAACATGGAGAGAAGGATTCCTAGCAAAGATTTTATTTTCTATTTGGG
This sequence comes from Hakea prostrata, assembly GCF_041222555.1. Classification (NCBI taxonomy): domain Eukaryota; kingdom Viridiplantae; phylum Streptophyta; class Magnoliopsida; order Proteales; family Proteaceae; genus Hakea; species Hakea prostrata. Next base: position 49,805,075 of record NC_142604.1, on the reverse strand, counting down.
ATTGGATCAAAGAAGGAAAAAGAGAAAAAAGAATCCTCTTCAGAGAAAAGAGAGAAAAATCCCGTTTTTGAGTGTCACTATCCAGTTTTGGTCAAGGGCTTCATCGGATGGTCATACGATGTCCGATCGACCTTATTTTTGTAGGAGAGCTTTATGACTTCTTGATATTCAAATCCAACAGTGAAATTGTGCTTTTGAGCTCTCTAAGTCAATCCGATTTGTACGCTAGAACCCTCCTTGATTGTGTCAGATTAGAAAACTAGAATTGTATCAAATAGATACTAGCCTATAAATGGGGAAGGGAACTCTAGGAAAAACTTTGGAGGAGCTTTGGAGGAGTATAGAAGACGAATTTTGGAGACGTTGGTTGGCTTTGGAGACTTAGAGCATGGGAATAAGTTTTTCTTCATCTTTTTTCAATGTTCTCGAACTCTTCGGTGACGTTTTTAATTTCTAGAATAAACTAATTCAATTCTTCTAGGGATCAGATGTAGCCTATCTTTGAATTTCTACTCTTGAATTCATCAATATAATTCTGAATATTGTTTTCTTTGATTGAGTTTTTACTTCTATTCATAATGCTTTTGATTAATTGGTCAATAATCAGCTAATTCGTTAATCATAATGAACTGATAGTGGATTTATGTGTTTAGTGCATTGAAGTAAATGCCATGAATTACATGTAGGATAGAAATATGCTTACATGGTTTGTGTAGTTGTTACATGGGAATCCATAGAATTTAATGATTTCGTAGTTATTTTAACCCATATAGAAATAAGATTTCGTAGTTGTTTTAACCCATATAGAAATATAGTGGGTTAGCAATTGAGCGAATTTTTATTAGTACTCGAGAGAGTCTAGTAGATAGGGAAGGGAATCTCGACTATCAATTAGAAAAGAATATTTCATATTATAAAGATGGATCAAAGGGTGGAAAGGATTAGTTACGGTGAAATCTGACCCCTAGGCTTTTAGCTATTAAAATATGAACGGTGGTCAGTTGGTAATGCTCAGAATATAAATTTTTGGTTTGATAGATGGTTGGGGAATTTTACCATTGCAGATTATGTTGGTATTCCTATAGATTTAGAGGGTCATTTGAAATTGACTGTTCCAAATTATTCAGCAAGGGGAGTGGAAATTTCCGTCAGTGGACAATGCCAAATTTCAAGAGGTAATCTCTCTTATTATGTTATATCCTATACCTTGTGCTGGTTTTGTTGATGTTTGTCATTGGCAAGGTTCGGTGGGGGGAGAGTTAGTTTTCGATCGGCATGGGATCTCTATCATAGAAAATGAGAACAACTAGAATGGGCTAAAAGTATTTGGAAGACTTCTTTGCAACCTAGACAACAAGTTTTTTGTTGGAGACTTTTTCATGATAGGCTACCTGTTGATGCCTTGTTGATTCAAAAAGGGATTATGCTAGCCTCTCGTTGTAATCTATGTGGTAAAGCTTCAGAGGACATAGGACATCTCTTTCTTCACTGCTCATTTTCACGTGGATGTGGAGAAGCTTTTGCAGCAAAGTTTGGTTATAGTTGGACAGTAAAAGATTCTATTGTAGAGTCGTTCAAGGCTTGGAAACACCAGGCTTCACAGTCTCCTTTACAAACTGCTTGGATTAATGGATGTTGTTTGCTTTTATACTTTCTTTAGATGGTCCGCAATCAAATCCGGTTTGAAAATTTAAATTTCAGGACTGATGAGGTGGTGGGTTTAATTTTTTCAGACTTAGTACAGTTTGGCTTTAAAATGGATGGAAGAAAAGTAACTCCGACCATTTTTTCTGATGCAAGAAGACTGGGCCTTCACTTCTCTGTTTATAGTGCTGCTCCTCCACAAGAAATTTTTTGGTGTCCTCCTGTTGTAAGTTGGGTTAAACTAAATATTGATGGGTTTTCTTTAGGCAATCCAGGAAGGTCTGGCGGTGGAGGAGTATTTCGAAATGAAGTTGCTGCGGCTGTTTTCAATTTCAGTATTTTTTTAAATATTAAAACCAACTTTGAGGCTGAATTGGAAACTTTCATTCACGGATTACGTTGGGCAAAGCATTTACAAATTAAAAAGCTTTGGGTAGAAAGTGATTCAAAAGCTGTGGTGACTTTAATACAGCAGAAGAAAATACCTTGGTATATTTTTCATTTGTGGAGAGAGTTACAAGAATATTTGTTGACTATAGATTGGAAGATTTGACATTGCTATCGTGAAACTAATACAGTGGCAGATTTTTTGGCAAATTCGGCAGCTAGAACAGGAACTTCTAATATTAACATTCCTTGGTCAGCTTCAATCCTTAATGAACTTAATGTGGATGCCTCTAGACGTTCTAGATTTCATTTTATAAGTTAGTGGTTTTCTAATCGAGCCGGGAACCAGTGAGGAAGGATGTATTGGGGGCAACAGTTGTTGCGGGTAAGGGAGGTTGGTTCTTTATACGGTATTAATTGATGTATTTTTAATATTTTTTCTTCGCTTAATATAATGATCCTTTTAGCGAAAAGAAAAAAAAAAAGCTATTAAAATATCTCAATTTAAATTTTGCATTATAGTCTAGAATAATTCTCTTTCTTATTATTCGTTCAAATAAAATTCATATAATTAATACTTACTTATATTATTTGTAAATAGATTCCTTTATGACACTGATTTTTTTTGGTCTAGAGGAAAATAATATTAGGTTCTCTACAGTAATTCTAGAGGATTTGAAAAGAATCATGTACAATAAAGTGGGGTAGAGGCGCCACCAAGGTGAGATGAAGATAAGCTACTTTCTGAACCCGTTGCAAGTTTACTAAGAAACAATCAGATGCAATTATTCTCATGCGTCATGACCACAAATTAGAACCTATGAGCTGAGTTATTCGTTTATTTAGATCTAAATCCAATCACAATCTGATTTTAGAGCTCTAGTGTGTCTTGTCACTCATTCCAATTGGCAATCCTTCAAGGAATATATATACCTGCTTCACATTTTAATACCAATGCACAATGCGGGTCCACAAATCATAGTCTTCTTACCGAAAACACTTTAGTTAGATAGATCAAAGATAAACCTCAAATGAGCAATACTTTTTTCAATGGTTTCATAGTTTTATTCCATTAATGAGATTGTAAACATTACAAGTTTTATTCATAACCCCTCTCGCTCACACACACATCAACTTCTTTGGGCAAATTCAAAGGCAACAGCAAGTTAACTTGTTTCCTTGGGGGATGCATGGACCACGTGTAAGGCCGTTTGCATTACAAATTCTTGCACAATCAAATGTAGTCTTGCATGACCCAAGAAACTTCTTACAGTCACTATCTTCATTGGGATAAGCAGCATTTGGTTTGATGTCTGCATCATAAGTTTAACGTTAAGAAAAAAAATAATCTTTTAAACCCAATAAAAGGAAGAAAAAAATAAAAAGATTGAAAGAGAAAAACTCACCAATAGATTGAGCAAAGAAGATAACAGAAATGAGGAGAAGAAAGACTAAATGGAATTTAACTGAAGCCATTTCTCTTTATCAATTGAACACATTTGCAAAATAGTTTCGTAGGTTTAGAATATATAGGCATCATAAAAAAGAGACAGAGAGAAATTGGATGAGTTTTAGTTGAACAAGATTTGATTCCTTCTTTTTCCACAGCTATTTTGCAATTTAGGAAGACTATTAGTTGAGTTGTTTTAGTTTGTTAGTGTTTATTTAGACTCTTATGAGAGTCCATTAGAAACTTCGACACAAATCTGTTTGTTGAACTCCTATATATAAGATATCTTGTGGCAAGTATTCAGTTATGTACTTGACTGAGTGATCTGTCTTCCTCACTAATTCTGTTTTTCCGTATTTTGCAATCGTTTCATCCACAGAGTGCTATGGTGTATCTCTGCCTAAGTTGGACGAAAAAGAGAGAGGGACGAGGTTGCGTAATCATGGCAGCAAATAGTTTTTTAATCTTCATAGTTGCCGATTCCATTGTTCAAGGAAAAAGTACCGATTTTAGAGTGTGAAGATGAGGACTCTTTTCAAAGTTCAAGATCTTTGGGAGCTTGTAGAAGAGGTTTTGCTGATCTTGATGAAGTAGCAAAACTGAAGGAAAATTTAATTATAGAAAACGCAAAAGCTCTCTATCTACTACAACAAGCTATTCATGAGGATATCTTTTTAACAATCTTGATTGCAGCAACATCCAAGGAAGCATGAGACTTTACAAAAGGAATTCCAAGATCGAAACAAAGTGAACTTCTTTGAGCCTTTGTGAGGAAACCATGAAACCATGTGTGAGAATTTGACAAAAAAGTTAAAACTGGATAGATTTTGTGGCTATTCCTACCACTGAAAGAGTGGAAACGTCATACAGTTAGCCATGTGTCAAATTACACGTTCTTATTCAATCAGATACTCTACCATGTATATTGTGCATCTTCATCTATGCCAAATTGTCATTACAGTATTCCAAAAATAAAATAAAATAAAGGTATATTGGCTTAAATTCGGAAGATATTTTGCATGAGGAATAATTGTAAGTTTTCAATCATACACTGTTGGAATTCTAAATTGGTTTTTAAGGCATGCGATTCAAAATATTTTGTAGTTTTCATAATGAAGGTCTAGAGTTTATGTTTTTCCTCAAATAAACACCTAAATAGCCACTAAATGTCTATTGGAAATTGAGTTTGACTGGATAACAAATAAGCCTCAAGGGAAAAGACATGGTTAGCTAAGCCATATCCTTTGGAGATAACCCTTAGTAGGTGTCACTTCTTCTTCTATATAAAGAGATGAGTTGATTCTTAATTGTTCGAGCAACAATTCAATACCAATCTTAGTCTTATAATTTTCTATCAAAAAATTATGTTTATTAAAATAAATAAAAAATAAAAAAGTTGAAAAACTTATGTTAAAGAAGTACCTACTATTTGGCATCAAAGTTGGGTACCTTGTCACACATGGACCTCATTTAACATCAATATATTCCACGGCCTTATGTTCTAAGTTTATGTTGTCCACCGTTGGGCATTAGGTGCATTGAATGTATAGGAGAGTGGATTTAAGGATATCTTTGGTAAAACTATATATGTAAACATAGGCCGTGTCTTTCTAACTTACTCATATGCTTCCAAATTTTACTAGGGAGTCGGCTAATCTACCAACTACCCTAGAAATATGAATAAATTCCACTCCTTGCATAAATTCTTAACCATAAATTAGTGGAAAGAAATTTAAAGCCCCGTAATCGATTGAATTACAAGGGAGAAAACGATGTTAAAGGCTTCAACACAATGAGAATTTGGGAGGCGTTTATAGTCTTACCTCAATGATTTTTGCTCAAAGTTCTTTCGATACTTTGATCTCACATTACAATTATACTCATAACAGGCCCATGAATTCAAGCCGTACAACTATGATTACCTTTCTACCAATCTTCTTGTAATTATCTAGTTTCTCATCATCACAAGTATGATTTTGAGGTCAACTTACGAGAGTAGGACTCCAAATTCAGAATTTATAATTAGATCAATTACAGAGGTTGACATGTAAATAGATGCCATCATGACACAGATATATTTTTTTTTGTCTAGAGGAAAATTATATTAGGTTCTATAGAGTAATTCAAGAGGAATTAAAAAGAATCATGTACAAGAAAGTGAGGTAGAGACTGCCACCAAGACTGAGATGAAAAGAACTTCTTTGAACCCATTACAAGTTAACTAAGAAACCACCAAACGCAATTTGTCCCATGAGTCATGACCACGAATTAGAACCTATGAGCCGAGTTTCTGGTTTATTTAGATCTCAATCCAATCATGATTTGATTTTTAGAGCTCTAGAGTGTCTGGTCACTCATTCCAATTGGCAATCATTCAAGGAATGTATATACTAGTAATGACGCACGTGTGAAATGTTCTCTAATATATATATATATATATATATATATATATATATATATATATATATATATATATATATATATATATATATATATATATTTGTAATTTAATTTTTATCTTTCAGTTGAGTTTTATTGGATACTTCTTTTCTTTTTCTTGGTAAATATGACTATGAAAAATACTCATTCACCAATGAATGCATGTATGTTGGAGCATGTATGTTGGAGAATGGTGAAGAGGCAAAACCATGCAAAAGAAATACGGTTGGTTGGCCTTTGGGGATTAGTTATAAACACGAATTCAAGAGCAGGTTCAGGGGCACAAATTCACGATATAGATTATGGGTACAAATGTCATTCTTAATCATAATCTAATGATTATCATTAAACCCCTAATTTTAAGGAATAAAAGGTTAAATTCTAATTAAAAACTAACTCACGGTCCATGAATTTCCCCCTTTATTCTCTTTTATATTTTCATTCCTATTTATTCTCTCATGAATCTCCTTTGATAGAACAATTATAAGTTTTACTAGTTGGATGTTTAAATTTGTCATTAATATTATTATATCTAATCATAATCATTGATTTGCCTACACATAAGAGGGATGAAAATATGACATCAAATGTTAAAATATGTAATTTCCTAATGTTGGTGTAAACTGAAATCTCGGGATAACTAGGAATGAAGCAATGTAAAGCAAAAACGGGAAAGCAAATAAGTCCAAATGAAAACATCACATGATAATGCTCTAAATTAGACATAATTGAAGCTACAACATCTGCTTATTTCTCTTAAATAACGGGGGCACTGCAACGTTTTTAATAAGCTTAAAAAGGAACCTCCCTAGCCAAAGGTGAGTTTGGCTACTTAGTCTTCAATTGTCAAGAAGGTTCTGTTTCTTGACCGTTTCAATATCCATATATTATAGTACTACGTGATCATTGAAGACTTTTAAGGCCCAACATCAACATCAACATGTATGTATTATTTTAAATTTTAAATGGGCAACTAAAGTATTCGGTTGGCGCGGGAGGAGAGTTTTAATGAATCTCACATTGCTAAGGTGTGATGTTCAACTAAATTTTAACTATTAATAGCAATTTTAATTTTAAGTTTTATTAGTTGGATGTTTAAATATGTTTAAATTTATGTCATTAATATTATTATTTCTAATCATGATCATTGATTATTTTAAATTAATTTATGATAAATCACGATTTATAAAAGGTGCAAATTTAAATTTTAACCAGATACCTTTGAAGATAATGGGGGTAAACAAGCACACTTAAAACAACTTTTCCAGACTCGATTCGGCTGTGTCTTGTGTAATCTCTTGAAGTTGTTTTACAATATCCTCCAAGAGCATTTTTATGTATTTTCTACTTATCCTTGTGCTCCACAGAAAAACTCAGGAGGAAGAATTTGAGCGAACAATGTATTTTCTCCTTATTCTTGTGCTCCACAGAAAAACTCAAGAGGAAGAATTTGAGTGAATAATGTATTTTCTCCTTATCCTTGTGCTCCACATAAAAACTCATGAAGAAAATTTTGAGCGGACAATGGGGCGTGGGAGGAAGAAGAGGAAAATTGTCGGATGCCAATGAAAAGGTGAGAAGGTTTTGTCAACACACGATTTAGTTAAGCTGTTTGGAAATTTAAATATCTTTTAGTTATTTGGCAAATTACATTTTAAAATATTTTTTTTGATGATTTAAAGGTTTAGTAGTTTTAGAAGGTAGGGGTGTTTTGGGAAGTGAAAGGTATCTTTGCTTTTAGTGGAGTGTTTTAACTACTTTTAGTGGAGTAGTGTAACCAGTAGATATATGTTAATTTACAATTATAGAATTTCAACTATCAATAGAAATTTAAATCTTATTTAGAATTTCAACTATCAATTTTATTATATTTAATCACAATCATTTTTTTTTTTTTTTGAATCCCTAAACTTTCTCATAAAGTTTCCATTCCGATTAATAGCAATTTTAAGTTTTATTAGTTGGATGTTTAAATATGTTTAAATTTCGCCATTAATATTATTATTTCTAATTATGATTATTGATTTTTTTAAAATTAATTTATGATAAATCACGATTTGAGGTTTTTTCTCACAATTTTGTTAACTTGTTTGGAAATTTAAATCTCGTTTAGTTATTTGGCAAATTACATTTTTGGATTTTCTTTTTTATGACTTAAAGGTTTAGTAGTTTTAGAAGGTAGATGTGTTTTGAGAAGTGAAATGTATACTACTTTTAGTGGAATAGTGTAACCGTAGATATATGTTAATTTAGATTATAGAATTTCAGCTTTATCGATGGAAATTTAAATCTCGTTTAGAATTTCAACTATCAATTATATTATATCTAATCATAATCATTTTATTTTATTTTTGAATCCTAAACTTTCTCATAAAGTTTCCATTCCTATTAATAGAAATTTTAATTTTAAGTTTTATTAGTTGGATATTTAAATATGTTTAAATTTCAATCAGTAATATTATTATTTCTAATCATGATCATTGGTTTTTTAAAAAATTAAAATTATGATAAATCACGATTTGGGGTTTTATCGACACGATTTAGTTAATTGTTTGGAAATTTAAATCTCGTTTAGTTATTTGGCAAATTACATTTTGGGATATTCTTTTTTGATGAATTAAAGGTTTAGTAGTTCTAGAAGGTAGGGGTGTTTTAGGAAGTGAAATGTATATTACTTTTAGTGGAGTGTTTTAACTACTTTTAGTGGAGTAGTGTAGCAGTAGATATATGTTAATTTACGATTATAGAATTTCAACTATCAATGAAAATTTAAAACTATTTTAGAATTCAACTATCAATTTATTATATCAAATCATAATCATTTAATTTTATTTTTGAATCCTAAACTTTCTCATAAAGTTTCCATTTCTCATTAATAGCAATTTTTAATTTTAAGTTTTGTTAGTTGGATGTTTAAATATGTTTAAATTTCTATGTTTGGTGTCCTCTGCTTTGTAGGTTGGGTTAAACTAAACATTGATGGGTCTTCTTTAGGCAATCCAAGAAGGGTGCAGCGGTGGAGGAGTATTTCGAAATGAAGTTGCTACGGTGGTTTTAAATTTCAATATTTTTTTAAATGTAATAACCAACTTTGAAGGCTGAATTGTAAACTTTCATTCACGAGTTACGTTGGGCAAGGCATTTACAAACTAAAGAGCTTTGGGTAGAAAGTGATTCAAAGTTGTGGTGACTTTAATAGTGGGAAAAAATACCTTGGTATATCTTTCATATGTGGAGAGAGTTACAAGAATATTTGTTGACTATAGATTGGAAGATTTCACATTGCTATCGTGAAACTATCTGATGTAGATTTTTTGGCAAATCTTAAGTTTCAAAGGTATTTGTCAAAATGATTATCAGATTGAGACTACAAATTAGGGTAAAAGTGAATATCTATACATTATTATCAAAATGTTAGATCTTTCCCCCAATTTGTCCTACGAATATTAGCATGGTTGAAACACATGCTTGGGTAAATCAAAATAACATTAATTCCAATAGTTTTATTATTTGGCATAGTTGGTTGGACCATCCTGGATCCAGTATGATGTGAAAAATTATTAAAAATTCATTTATCATCTATTGAAGAACTTGAAGATTCTTAAATTAGGTAATTTTCTTGTACGCTTGTTCTCAAGGGAAATCTATTAAAGATATTCTGAAGCTAAAGTTGACATTGGACATTACGCATTTTTTGAAAGCATTATCTGGGGTTAAATATATGGGTTCATTCACACATCATGTGGACCTTTTAAATAATATACGATTTTAATATATTGCATCTATAAAAATGGTCACATATGTTCATTATGAATTAAGTAATTTGGTATTTCGCGAGACATTTTGCTCAAATAATTAAATTAAGAACATAATTTATGGATTATAAGATAAAGGCAGAGTTTGTCTTGACCATCTTTAGTGAATAACATCTTAGACTTTATGATTCATGTGTATTACGTGGGAATTAGAGGTTGAATGATTTGTTGCTCATTTTTATATCCAAAATGGTTTGGAAAAATTGTATACTAAATAAGTTTCCAATTAATAGTTAAACCATTATAAGAACAAAAATCTCATTACTTTGTCACTTTACATCAGAACCAATAAGTTGTTATAAATTCTCCCAATTATAATTGGCTTAAGGTCGTATCCAAATATTTATCATCTTAAAATTTTTCGATGTGCGGTTGGTGTTCCTAATATTACTCCACCACAATGCACAAAGATAAGTTCCCAACAGTTGGAAAAATATATTGGATATAAATCTCCTTAAAAGAAAATTCAATAGCATATTACTGATGATAGAAGATTTATTTAAAGCAAGATTTGCTAATTATTCTAATTATCATTTTATGAATTAATTTTTCTGTCACGAAAGGTAGCAAATGAACAATTGGAAAAAGAGACCCATTGGAATGTATTGTTATCATTATCTCATTTACATCCTCGGATAGAGCAATGTGAACATTGCGTTCAAAAGATAATGCATTTACAAAGATTATGAATCAACCACCCAACTTTGTTACATGCTTAATAATTAATAAAATCTCATATCCAGTTGTGAATGCTTCCACCTAAGGTTAATGTCCAGGGGACATTCTATCAATGCAAATAAAATTAAACCACATTTTAAAAACAAAAGGAATAGTAATTAGTTCCAATAGATAAAATCCTGAAAAAGGAGAAGATCAAATGATCTGGAAGATAGCTGGTACTATGGAGACAATTGATTAGAAAACCTAAAAGAACGGTAATCTCTTTTCATAAAACCCCAGGAGAGGTTCGTACTTGAAAAATAATGAAGAGAAGATCAGAATTAATATGTCATTGCTAGTGGAAAAAATGGAACCCGAGAAAATATATAGGTGTTTATAACATTTTTGTATATTATGTTATTGTTGGAATAATCAAATATATTAGAGAATCTTTAATAGAAATTTATTGATATGGTAAATGCAAACATGATTGGCCCAAAATGAATGACATAATTCAAGCAAAATTGAATTAAACGCTTGAAAAAACAAATTTTTTTACCCATAGTCCAAACATCTGAATGTACAAGCTAGTGGGATATTAGCTGCGTTTCATGCAAAATTAAATGAGAAAATAATAGAAATTGGTGATAATAAAGCATGAATTATCATTGCCAAATTTTTTGCAAATGTCCACATTGATTATACGAGTATATTATGTTATCTTATGGTGCATATGCGATCAACTTCGGCTATCTTATTAGTACGATAGTATATGAAAATTTTGATATGATTCTAGTGGACATTCAATACGATCTATTTATATGGCTCACTCGAATGTGGAATGAATATGAAAATTCCTAAAAGAATTCAAAATACTTCAAACACCAAGCAAATTCCTGAAAATTTGTTCAATAAGGCTTTTAGAGATGATTAGGGCATATATAGTATAATCTTCCTTTGTGGATATTTATTAAATAAAGGTACATACAAAATATGATTTTATTTATTAATGTGCCACTATAAAGGATATGGTTATAATTTTGTTATAATAAATGTATATGTTGATGACTTTAATACATCAAAACTTCCAAGAGCTTCCAAAAGCTAAGAGTTGATTATTTGTAAAGAAAATTTAAATGAAAATCTTTTTGGAAAGATAGTTTTATCCAAACTTACTCAAATTGATCATTTGACTAATATGATATTTGTTCATCGATCAACTTACATACGCAAAGATTTTAAAGCTAATTTTACTATGGATATGAGTATATCTATTGAGGCCCCTAACGGCATGTGAGATTGCTTGACATAAAGAAAGATCTATTTCATCGCAATGAAAAAATAATGAAGAAACTTCTTGGTCCCAAATATCATATCTCTTTGCAATTAAGGCATTAATGCCATCTTACTAATGGTATAAGACCGGATATAGCATTTGTGTAAGTTTATTAGCAAGATTTATCTCTTCTCCAATAGGAAGACACTTCAAAATGGTCGTTAAACATATATTTTGATCCTTCGATAATCTATTCATGGGATTATTTAATTCAAAATGAATGTGAACATCAACTATTTTGGTTATGCACATGCGGGGATATTTCTCCCATTCTCAAAGCTTAGATCTCAAGCATTTTATTTATTAGTAGTGGAAATACCAACTCATCTCATAGGTATCAACAAAACAATGTATGCTGTCACTTCTTCAAATCATGCAGTAGATAATAATAATTCATGAAGTAAAGTCGAGACAATTTTTTTGGTTAAAATTAATGATACAACTACATTAGTAAAGATGGCGTTTGCCCTACTGAAAAGGGGTTACTACAATATTATATGAAGATAATGTTACATGCATATCTCAATTGAAGGGAAGATACATACAAAAGAAGATAAAATGAAGTATATTTCAGAAAAATTCTTCTTCACTTAAAATTTTTCTTCATCGATATTCAAAAATGGGTGAAATTAATGGGCATTAATTCGTTAAAGTGGTTATTTTGATGATTTCACCGAGTTCTTGGGGCATTGCTTTACTTCCAAAATTTTGATAAACTTCCTATATGATATTAAAATGTGTACTTAGACTCGTAAAAAATACTCAATGATGTTATCAATCGTAGGGAAAAATACATGTTACAGCACTCTTTTTCCTCTGGCTTATTGTTTTGTGGTCCCCAATCTTGGGTTTTTCTTGGTAAGGTTTTTAATTAGGTAGCTACCATTACATGTATTATTTTAAAATGTATAAACTCTTTTTCTTTCACTCAGTGTTTTTCCCACAAAGTTTATTCTTAGTAAGGTTTTAACAAGGTACATTATCTATTTATAGACATCCAAAGGGGGAATGTTATAATTAATATTGATTGATGGATGTCCTCACCCCCAAATAGAGTAATACTTCTAATTGAAAATCTCAACCATATCCGGCATGCAATCTTGGTGATTTAGATTCTCATTTTAATTGAAGATTATAATTATCTCAACACATATTTTTTGTGAGTCAATATTTCCATTCTATGCACCTTCTATCTTGAACGACAATCTATCTTTCAATGTCAAGAACATCTTTTGTGTGCAGAATTCCATATATTGTATTTTCTTTGATATTTTCATATCGGATAATATGTTACTTTCTACTATAAATAAGGAATGCACTCAACTCAATGAACAATTTTTATTGATCTCGTTTAGTTTTCTTCTTTGTCTCTATTATTTTAGATGATTAATTTGCTATATTTTCATGTTTTTTATATTTTTTTATATCAATTTACCCTAATATTATATGAAAAATGAATATGTTCCACCCTTTCCTTTAATTCCTATAATTTTTTTTTTGGTGATTTTAGTATATTTCATACAAATCCTAATTAAAATTTGTTTCTTTTGTTTGTAGGAAATTATCAATCAAATCTACAAGGGTATTATTGAAAAATTTGTGAAGAGAGGATCATAATGGAACCAAACTAGATTTCATTCCACCCCCGAGAAAGGAGAGTCGTGTTCATCAAGTTACACTCTAATAAGCTTCCTCAAGTCAACCGACGTGGAGAGAAGGATTCTAGCAAAGATTTTATTTTCTATTTGGGATTGGATCAAAGAAGGAAAAAGGGAAAAAAAAATCCTCTTCGAGAAAAGAGGAAAAATCCCCGTTTTGAGTGTCACTATCCAGTTTTGGTCAAGGGCTTCATCGGATGGTCATACGATGTCCGATTGACCTTCTTTTTGTAGGAGAGCATTATGACTTCTTGATATTCAAATCCAACAGTGAAATTGTGCTTTTGAGCTCTTTAAGTCAATCCAATTTGTTCGCTAAAACCCTCCTTGGTTGTGTCGGATTTGAAAACTAGAATTGTATCAAATAGAGCCTATAAATGGGGAAGGGAACTCTAGGAAAACTTTGGAGGAGCTTTGGAGGAGTATAGAAGGCGAATTTTGGAGCCGTTGGTTGGCTTTGGTTGAGACTTAGAGCATGGGAATAAGTTTTTTCTTCATCTTTTTTCAATGTTCTCAAACTCTTCCTGACGTTTTTAATTTCTAGAATAAACTAATTCAATTTTTCTAGGGATCAGATGTAGCCTATCTTTTGAATTTCTACTCTTGAATTCATCAATATAATTCTGAATATTGTTTTCTTTGATTGAGTTTTTACTTCTGTTCATAATGCTTTTGATTAATTGGTCAATAATCAGCTAATTCGTTAATCATAATGAACGATAGTGGATTTATGTGTTTAGTGCATTGAAGTAAATGCCATGAATTACATGTAGGATAGAAATATGCTTACATGGTTTGTGTAGTTGTTACATGGGAATCCATAGAATTTAATGATTTCGTAGTTATTATAACCCATATAGAAATAAGATTTCGTGGTTGTTTTAACCCATACGGAATATAGTGGGTTAGCAATTGAGCGAATTTTTATTAGTACTCGAGAGAGTCTAGTAGATAGGGAAGGGAATCTCGACTATCAATTAGAAAAGAATATTTCATATTATAAAGATGGATCAAAGGGTGGAAAGGATTAGTTACGGTGAAATCTGACCCCTAGGCTTTTAGCTATTAAAATATGAACGGTGGTCAGTTGGTAATGCTCAGAATATAAATTTTTGGTTTGATAGATGGTTGGGGAATTTTACCATTGCAGATTATGTTGGTATTCCTGTTAGATTTAGAGGGTCATTTGAAATTGACTGTTCCAAATTATTTACTGGCAAGGGGAGTGGAAATTTCCGTCAGTGGACAATGCCAAATTTCAAGAGGTAATCTCTCTTATTATGTTATATCCTGTACCTTGTGCTGGTTTTGTTGATGTTTGTCATTGGCAATGTTCGGAGGGGGACGAGTTTAGTTTTCGATCGGCATGTGATCTCTATCATAGAAAAGGAGAACAACTGGAATGGGCTAAAAGTATTTGGAAGGGCTTCTTTGCAGCCTAGACAACAAGTTTTTTGTTGGAGACTTTTTCATGATAGGCTACCCGTTGATGCCTTGTTGATTCGAAAAGGGATTATGCTAGCCTCTCGTTGTAATCTATGTGGTAAAGCTTCGGAGGACATAGGACATCTCTTTCTTCACTTGCTCATTTTCACGTGGATGTGGAGAAGCTTTTGCAGCAAAGTTTGGTTATAGTTGAACAGGTAAAAAGATTCGATTGTAGAGTCGTTCAAGGCTTGGAAACACCGGTGCTTCACGGTCTCCTTCTGCATCGCTTGGATTAATGGATGTTGTTTGCTTTTATACTTTCTTTGGATGGTCCGCAATCAAATCCGGTTTGAAAATTTAAATTTCAGGACTGATGAGGTGATGAGTTTAATTTTTTCAGACTTAGTACGTTTGGCTTTAAAATGGATGGAAGAAAAGTAACTCCTACCATTTTTTCGGATGCAAGAAGACTGGGCCTTCACTTCTCTGTTTTTAGTGCTGCTCCTTCACAAGAATTTTTTTGTGTCCTCCTGCTGTAGGTTGGGTTAAACTAAATATTGATAGGTCTTCTTTAGGCAATCCAGGAAGGTCTGGCGGTGGAGGAGTCTTTCGAAATGAAGTTGCTGCGGTGGTTTTCAATTTCAGTATTTTTTTAAATGTTAAAACCAACTTTGAGGCTGAATCGGAAACTTTCATTCACGGATTACGTTGGGCAAGGCATTTACAAATTAAAAAGCTTTGGGTAGAAAGTGATTCAAAAGTTGTGGTGACTTTAATACAGCAGAAGAAAATACCTTGGTATATCTTTCATATGTGGAGAGAGTTACAAGAATATTTGTTGACTATAGATTGGAAGATTTCACATTGCTATCGTGAAACTAATGCAATGGCAGATTTTTTGGCAAATTCGGCAGCTAGAACAGGAACTTCTAATATTAACATTCCTTGGCCAGCTTCAATCCTTAATGAACTTGATGTGGATGCCTCTAGACGTTCTAGATTTCATTTTATAAGTTAGTGGTTTTCTAATCTGAGTAGGAACCAGTGAGGAAGGGTGTATTGGGGGCAACAGTTGTTGCTGGTAAGGGAGGTTGGTTCTTTATACGGTATTAATTGATGTATTTTTAATATTTTTTCTTCGGTTAATATAATGATCCTTTTAGCGAAAAGAAAAAAAAAAGCTATTAAAATATCTCAATTTAAATTTTGCATTATAGTCTAGAATAATTCTCTTCCTTATTATTCGTTCAAATAAAATTCATATAATTAATTTGGTACTTATTTATATTATTTGTAAATAGATTCCTTTATGACACTGATTTTTTTTGGTCTAGAGGTAAATTATATTAGGTTCTCTAGAGTAATTCTAGAGGATTTAAAAAGAATCATGTACAATAAAGTGGGGTAGAGACTACCACCAAGGCTGAGATGAAGAGAACTGCTTTGAACCCGTTGCAAGTTTACTAAGAAACAATCAGATGCAATTATTCTCATGAGTCATGACCACAAATTAGAACCTATGAGCTGAGTTATTCGTTTATTTAGATCTAAATCCAATCACAATCTGATTTTAGAGCTCTAGTGTGTCTTGTCACTCATTCCAATTGGCAATCCTTCAAGGAATATATATACCTGCTTCACATTTTAATACCAATGCACAATGTGGGTCCACAAATCATAGTCTTCTTACCGAAAACATTTTAGTTAGATAGATCAAAGATAAACCTCAAATGAGCAATACTTTTTTCAATGGTTTCATAGTTTTATTCCATTAATGAGATTGTAAACATTACAAGTTTTATTCATAACCCCTCTCGCTCACACACACATCAACTTCTTTGGGTGAATTCAAAGGCAACAACAAGTTAACTTGTTTCCTTGGGGGATGCATGGACCACGTGTAAGGCCGTTTGCATTACAAATTCTTGCACAATCAAATGTAGTCTTGCATGACCCAAGATACTTCTTACAGTCACTATCTTCATTGGGATAAGCAGCATTTGGTTTGATGTCTGCATCATAAGTTTAACATTAAGAAAAAAATAATCTTTTAAACCCAATAAAAGAAAGAAAAAAAATAAAAAGATTGAGAGAGAAAAACTCACCAATAGATTGAGCAAAGAAGATAACAGAAACGAGGAGAAGAAAGACTAAATGGAGTTTAACTGAAGCCATTTCTCTTTATCAATTGCACACATTTGCAAAATAGTATCGTAGGTCTAGAATATA
Organism: Hakea prostrata; assembly: GCF_041222555.1. Lineage (NCBI taxonomy): Eukaryota > Viridiplantae > Streptophyta > Magnoliopsida > Proteales > Proteaceae > Hakea > Hakea prostrata. The sequence goes on along the minus strand of NC_142604.1, from coordinate 49,788,029 downwards.
TAGGCATCATAAAAAAGAGACAGAGAGAAGTTGGATGAGTTTTGTTTGAACAAGATTTGATTCCTTCTTTTTCAACAGCTATTTTGCAATTTAGGAAGACTATTAGTTGAGTTGTTTTAGTTTGTTAGTGTTTATTTAGACTCTTATGAGAGTCCATTAGAAACTTCGACACAAATCTGTTTGTTGAACTCCTATATATAAGATATCTTGTGGCAAGTATTCAGTTATGTACTTGACTGAGTGATCTGTCTTCCTCACTAATTCTGTTTTTCCGTTTTTTGCAATCGTTTCATCCACAGAGTGCTACGGTGTATCTCTGCCTAAGTTGGACGAAAAAGAGAGAGGGAGGAGGTTGCGTAATCATGGCAGCAAATAGTTTTTTAATCTTCATAGTTGCCGATTCCATTGTTCAAGGAAAAAGTACCAATTTTAGAGTGTTAAGATGAGGACTCTTTTCAAAGTTCAAGATCTTTGGGAGCTTGTAGAAGAAGTTTTGCTGATCTTGATGAAGTAGCAAAACTGATGGAAAATTTAATTAAAGAAAATGCAAAAGCTATCCACCTACTACAACACGCTATTCATGAGAATATATTTTTAACAATCTTGATTGCAACAACATCCAAGGAAGCATGAGACTTTACAAAAGGAATTCGAAGATCGAGAAAATCTGAACTTCTTTGAGCCTTTGTGAGAAAATCATGAAACCACATGTGAGAATTTGACAAAACAAAATTAAAAATGGATAGATTTTGTGGCTATTCCTTCCACTGAAAGAGCGGAAACGTTATAGGGTTAGCCATTTGTCAAATTTCTCAATCTAAATCAATCAGATACTCTACCATGTATATTGTGCATCTCCATGTATGCCAAATTGTCATTACAGTATTCCAAAAATAAAATAAAATAAAGGTATATTGGCTTAAATTCGGAAGATATTTTGCATGAGGAATAATTGTAAGTTCTCAATCATACACTGTTGGAATTCTAAATTGGTTTTTAAGGCATGCGAATCAAAATATTTTGTAGTTTTCATAATGAAGGTCTAGAGTTTATGTTTTTCCTCAAATAAACACCTAAATAGCCAATAAATGTCTATTGGAAATTGAGTTTGACTGGATAACAAATAAGCCTCAAGGGAAAAGACATGGTTAGCTAAGCCATATCCTTTGGAGATAACCCTTAGTAGGTGTCACTTCTTTTTCTATATAAAGAGATGAGTTGATTCTTAATTGTTCGAGCAACAATTCAATACCAATCTTAGTCTTATAATTTTCTCTCAAAAAATTATGTTTATTAAAATAAATAAAAAATAAAAAAGTTGAAAAACTTATGTTAAAGAAGTACCTAATATTTGGCATCAAAGTTGGGTACCTTGTCACACATGGACCTCATTTAACATCAATATATTCCACGGCCTTATGTTCTGAGTTTATGTTGTCCACCGTTGGGCATTAGGTGCATTGAATGTATAGGAGAGTGGATTTAAGGATATCTTTGGTAAAACTATTTATGCAAACATAGGCCATGTCTTTCTAACTTACTCATATGCTTCCAAATTTTACTAGGGAGTCGGCTAATCTACCAACTACCCTAGAAATATGAATAAATTCCACTCCTTGCATAAATTCTTAACCATACATTAGTGGAAAGAAATTTAAAGCCCCGTAATTGATCGAATTACAAGGGAGAAAACGATGTTAAAGGCTTCAACACAATGAGAATTTGGGAGGCGTTTATAGTCTTACCCCAATGATTTTTGCTCAAAGTTCTTTCGCTACTTTGATCTCACGTTACAATTATACTCATAACAGGCCCATGAATTCAAGCCGTACAACTACGATTACCTTTCTACCAATCTTCTTGTAATTATCTAGTTTCTCGTCATCACAAGCATGATTTTGAGGTCAACTTACCAGAGTAGGACTCCAAATTCAGGATTTATAATTAGATCAATTACAGAGGTTGACATGTAAATAGATGCCATCATGACACAGATATTTTTTTTTTTGTCTAGAGGAAAATTATATTAGGTTCTATAGAGTAATTCAAGAGGAATTAAAATGTACAAGAAAGTGAGGTAGAGACTGCCACCAAGACTGAGATGAAAAGAACTTCTTTGAACCCATTACAAGTTAACTAAGAAACCACCAAATCGCAATTTGTCTCATGAGTCATGACCACGAATTAGAACCTATGAGCCGAGTTTCTGGTTTATTTAGATCTCAATCCAATCACAATTTGATTTTTAGAGCTCTAGAGTGTCTGGTCACTCATTCCAATTGGCAATCGTTCAAGGAATGTATATACTAGTAATGACGCACGTGTGAAATGTTCTCTAATATATATATATATATATATTTGTAATTTAATTTTTATCTTTCAGTTGAGTTTTATTGGATACTTCTTTTCTTTTTCTTGGTAAATATGACTATGACAAATACTCATTCACCAATGAATGCATGTATGTTGGAGAATGGTGAAGAGGCAAAACCATGCAAAAGAAATATGGTTGGTTGGTCTTTGGGGATTAGTTATAAAGACGAATTCAAGAGCAGGTTCAGGGGCACAAATTCACGATATAGATTATGGGTACAAATGTCATTCTTAATCATAATCTAATGATTATCATTAAACCCCTAATTTTAAGGAATAAAAGGTTAAATTCTAATAAAAAACTAACTCACGGTCCATGAATTTCTCCCTTTATTCTCTTTTATATTTTCATTCCTATTTATTCTCTCATGAATCTCCATTGATAGATCAATTATAAGTTTTACTAGTTGGATGTTTAAATTTCTGTCATTAATATTATTATATCTAATCATAATCATTGATTTGCCTACACATAAGAGGGATGAAAATATGACATCAAATGTTAAAATATGTAATTTCCTAATGTTGGTGTAAACTGAAATCTCAGGATAAATAGGAATGAAACAGGTAAAGCAAAAGCAGGAAAGCAAATAAGTCCAAATGAAAACATCACAGCAGAATGCTCTAAATTAGACAGAATTGAAGCTACAACATACTGCTTATTTCTTTTAAATAACGGGGGCTTGCAACGTTTTTAATAAGCTTAAAAAGGAACCTCCCTAGCCGAAGGCTGAGTTTGGCTACTTAGTCTTCAATTGTCAAGAAAGTTCTGTTCTTGACCGTTTCAATATCCATATATTATAGTACTACGTGATCATTGAAGACTTTTAAGGCCCAACATCAACATCAACATGTATGTATTATTTTAAATTTTAAATGGGCAACTAAAGTATTCGGTTGGGCAGAGGGAGAGTTTTAATGAATCTCACGACTGCTAAGGTGTGATGTTCAACTAAATTTTAACTATTAATAGCAATTTTAATTTTAAGTTTTATTAGTTGGATGTTTAAATATGTTTAAATTTATGTCATTAATATTATTATTTCTAATCATGATCATTAATTATTTTAAATTAATTTATGATAAATCACGATTTATAAAAGGTGCAAATTTAAATTTTAATCAGATACCTTTGAAGATAATGGGGGTAAACAAGCCTGCCAAACAACTTTTCCAGACTCAGTTCGCTGTGTAATCTCTTGAAGTTGTTTTGCAATATCCTCCAAGAGCTGCAACTGTATTTTCTACTTATCCTTGTGCTCCACAAAAAAACTCAGGAGGAAGAATTTGAGCGAACAATGTATTTTCTCCTTATGCTTGTGCTCTACAGAAAAACTCAAGAGGAAGAATTTGTGCGAACAATGTATTTTCTTCTTATCCTTGTGCTCCACAGAAAAACTCAAGAGGAAGAATTTGAGTGAATAATGTTTTTTCTCCTTATCCTTGTGCTCCACAGAAAAACTCATGAAGAAAATTTTGAGCGGACAATGGGGGGGCAGCAACCGGCAGGAAGGAAGAGAGGGAAAATTGTTGGATGCCAATGAAAGAGGAGGAGAAGGTTTTGTCAACACACGATTTAATTTTTTTGTTTGGAAATTTAAATATCGTTTAGTTATTTGGCAAATTACATTCTAAAATATTCTTTTTTGATGATTTAAAGGTTTAGTAGTTTTAGAAGGTAGGGGTGTTTTGGGAAGTGAAAGGTATACTGGTTTTAGTGGAGTGTTTTAACTACTTTTAGTGGAGTAGTGTAACCGTAGATATATGCTAATTTACGATTATAGAATTTCAACTATCAATAGAAATTTAAATCTCATTTAGAATTTCAACTATCAATTTTATTATATTTAATCATAATAATTTTATTTTATTTTTGAATCCCTAAACTTTCTCATAAAGTTTACATTCCTATTAATAGCAATTTTAAGTTTTATTAGTTGGATGTTTAAATATGTTTAAATTTTTGCCATTAATATTATTATTTCTACTTATGATTATTGATTTTTTTAAATTAATTTATGATAAATGACGATTTGAGGTTTTGTCAGCACACAATTTTGTTAACTGTTTGGAAATTTAAATCTTGTTTAGTTATTTGGCAAATTACATTTTTGGATTTTTCTTTTATGACTTAAAGGTTTAGTAGTTTTAGAAGGTAGATGTATTTTGAGAAGTGAAATGTATACTACTTTTAGTGGAGTAGTGTAACCGTAGATATATGTTAATTTAGATTATAGAATTTCAGCTATCGATGGAAATTTAAATCTCGTTTAGAATTTCAACTATCAATTTTATTATATCTATTCATAATCATTTTATTTTATTTTTGAATCCCTAAACTTTCTCATCAAGTTTCCATTCCTATTAATAGAAATTTTAATTTTAAGTTTTATTAGTTGGATATTTAAATATGTTTAAATTTCTGTCAATAATATTATTATTTCTAATCATGATCATTGGTTTTTTAAAATTAAAATATGATAAATCACGATTTGGGGTTTTGTCAGCACACGATTTAGTTAATTGTTTGGAAATTTAAATCTCGTTTAGTTATTTGGCAAATTACATTTTGGGATATTCTTTTTTGATGAATTAAAGGTTTAGTAGTTCTAGAAGGTAGGGGTGTTTTAGGAAGTGAAATGTATATTGCTTTTAGTGGAGTGTTTTAACTACTTTTAGTGGAGTAGTGTAACCGTAGATATATGTTAATTTACGATTATAGAATTTCAACTATCAATAAAAATTTAAAACTATTTTAGAATTCAACTATCAATTTATTATATCAAATCATAATCATTTAATTTTATTTTTGAATCCCTAAACATTCTCATAAAGTTTCCATTTTTATTAATAGCAATTTTAATTTTAAGTTTTGTTAGTTGGATGTTTAAACATGTTTAAATTTCTATGTTTGGTGTCCTCCTGCTGTAGGTTGGGTTAAACTAAACATTGATGGGTCTTCTTTAGGCAATCCAGGAAGGTCTGGCGGTGGAGGAGTATTTCGAAATGAAGTTGCTGCGGTGGTTTTAAATTTCAATATTTTTTTAAATGTTATAACCAACTTTGAGGCTGAATTGTAAACTTTCATTCACGGATTACGTTGGGCAAGGCATTACAAACTAAAAAGCTTTGGGTAGAAAGTGATTCAAAAGCTGTGGTGACTTTAATACAGCAGAAGAAAATACCTTGGTATATCTTTCATATGTGGAGAGAGTTACAAGAATATTTGTTGACTATAGATTGGAAGATTTCACATTGTTATCGTGAAACTAATATAGTGGCAGATTTTTTGGCAAATTCGGCAGCTAGAACAGGAACTTCTGATATTAACATTCCTTGGTCAGCTTCAATCCTTAATAAACTTGATGTGGATGCCTCTAGACGTCCTAGATTTAGTTTTATAAGTTAGTGGTTTTCTAACTCCGCAGCAGGGAACCAGTGAGGAAGAGTGTATTGGGGGCAACAGTTGTAGCGGGTAAGGGAGATGGTTCTTTATACGGTATTAATTGATGTACTTTTAATATTTCTTCTTCGCTTAATATAATGATCTTTTTAGCGAAAAAAAATGTTTAAATTTTTACCATTAATATTATTATTTCTAATCATGAGCATTGATTTTTTAAAATTAATTTATAATAAATCACCATTTGGGTTTTGACATCACACGATTTAGTTAACTGTTTGGAAATTTAAATCTCGTTTAGTTATTTGGCAATTTACAGTTTGGGATATTCTTTTTTGATGACTCAAAGGTTTAGTAGTTTTAGAAGGCAGGGGTGTTTTGGGAAATAAAATGTATATTGCTTGTAGTGGAGTGTTTTAACTACTTTTAGTTATTTGGCAAATTACAATTTTGGATATATTTTTTGATGACTTAAAGGTTTAGTGGTTTTAGAAGGTAGGAGTGTTTTGGGAAGTGAAATGTAGCCAACCTCCCTCAGTTCGTGCTTTTATAATAGTAGTTAGCATGATAATATGATATATATATATATATATATATATATATATCAACTTCACATTTTAGTACCAGTGCACAATGTGGGTCCACAAATCATAATCATCTTACCAAAAGCACTTTCGTTAGATAGATCAAAGATAAACCTCAAATGAACAATACTTTTTTCAATGGTTTCATAGTTTTATTCCATTCTTGAGATAGTAAACATTACAAGTTTTGTTCAGAACCCGTCTCTCTCACACACACATTAACTTCTTTGGGCGAATTCAAAGGCAACAACAATTTAACTTGTTTCCTTGTGGGATGCATGGACCACGTGTAAGGCCGCTTGCATTACAAATTCTTGCACAATCAAATGTAGTCTTGCATGACCCAAGATACTTCTTACAGTCACTATCTTCATTGGGATAAGCATCGTTCGGTCTGATCTCTGCATCATAAGTTTCACGTTAAGAAAAAAATAATCTTTTAAACCCAATAAAAGGAAGGAAAAAAAAAAAAGGGGGGGGGGAGAGAAAAACTCACCAATAGATTGAGCAAAGAAGATAATAGAAATGAGGAGAAGAAAGACTAAATGGAATTTAACTGAAGCCATTTCTCTTTATCAGTTGCTCACATTTGCAAAATAGTTTCGTAGGTCTAGAATATATAGGCATCATAAAAAAAAGACAGAGAGAAATTGGATGAGTTTTAGTTGAATAAGATTTGATTCCTTCCTTTTCCACAGCTATTTTACAATTTAGGACTATTAGTTGAGTTTGTTTTAGTTTGTTAGTGTTTATTAAGACTCTTAGGAGAGTCCATTAGAAATTTTGACACGAATATGTTTTGTTGAACACCTATATATAAGATATCTGCTGGCAAGTATTCAGTTTTGAAGTTGACCGAGTGATCTGTCTTCCTCACTAATTCGTTCGTCCGTTTTTGCAATCGTTTCATCCACAGAGTGCTATGGTGTATCTCTACCTAAGTTGGATGAAAAAGAAAAAAATAAAGAAAAAGAGAGAGGGTGGAGGTTGAGTAATCATGGCAGCAAATAGTTTTTTAATCATCACAGTTGCTGATTCCATTGCTAAACGGAAAAAGTACCAATTCTATAGTGTGAAGATGAAAACTCTTTTCAAAGTGCAGGATCTTTGGGAGCTTGTAGAAGAAGTTTTTCTCATCTTGATGAAGTAGCAAAACTGAAGGAAAATTTAATTAAAGAAAATGCAAAAGCTCCCTAGCTACTACAAGAAGCTATTCATGAAGATATCTTTTTAACAATCTTGATTGCACTAACATCCAAGGAAGCATGAGACTTTACAAAAGGGATTCCAAGATCGAGACAAAGTGAACTTCTTTGAGCCTTTGTGAGAAAACCATGAAACTACATGTTAGAATTTGAGAAAAAAGTTAAAGCTGGATAGATTTTTTGGCTATTCCTACCACTGAAAGAGTGGAAACGTGATACGGTTAGCCATGTGTCAAATTTAACGTTCTAATTCAATCAGATACTCTACCTTGTATATTGTAAATCTCCATGTATGACAAATTGTCATTACAGTATTCAAAAACCGAAGTAGTTATATTGGCTTAAATTCGGAAGATATTTTGCATGAGGCACTGGCTGAATTTTAAACTGGGTTTTAAGGCATGCGATTCAAAATATTTTGTAGTTTCCATAATGAAGGTTAAGAGTTGATGTTTTTCCCCAAATAAACATCTAAATAGCGTATAAATGTATTTTGGAAAACGAGTTTGAGTGGATAACAAATAAGCCTTAAGGGAAAAGACATGGTTACCTATGCCATATCCTTTGGAGATAACACTTAGTAGGTGTCTCTTCTTCTTCTATATAAAAAGAAGAGTTGATTCCTAATTGCTCGAGCAACAATTCAATACCAATCTTAGTCTCATAATTTTCTATCAAAAAAATTATGTTTATTAAAAAAAAAAAAAATTAAAAACTTATGTTAAAGAAGTACTTAATATTTGGCATCAAAGTTGGGTACCTTGCCACACATGGACCTAATTTAACATCAATATATTCCACAGCCTTATGTTCTGTGTTTATGTTGTCCATCGTTAGGCATTAGGTGCATTAAATGTATAGGACAGTGGATTTAAGCATATCCTTGGTAAAATTATTTATGTAAACATAGGCCGTGTCGTTCTAACTTACACATATGCGCCCACATCTAACTAGGGGGTCACCTAATCTACGAACTACCCTAGAAATATGAATAAATTCCACTCCTTGCATAAATTGTTAACCATACATTAATAGAACGAACTGTAAAGCCCCGTAATCAATCAAATTACAAGGGAAAAAACAATGTTAAAGGCTATAACACAATGAGAATTTGTGAAGCATTTATAGTCTTACCTCAACGATTTTTGCTCAAAAGTTCTTTCGATACTTTGACCTCAGGTTACAATTTATACTCATAACTGGCCCATGAATTCAAGCCGTACAACTACGATTACCCTTCTACCAATCTTCTTGTAATAATCTTGTTTCTCGTCATCACAAGTATGATTTTGAGGTCAACTTACCGGAGTAGAACTCCAAATTCATGATTTATAATTAGATCAATTACATAGGTTGACATGTAAATAGATGCCTTCATGAACTGATATTTTTTGGTCTAGAGGAAAATTATATTAGGTTCTCTAAAGTAATTATAGAGGAATTAAAAAGAATCATGTACAACAAAGTGGGGTAGAGACTACCACCAAGAATGAGATGAAGAGAACTTCTTTCAAACCTTTGCAAGTTAACTAAGAAACCACCGAATGCAATTAGTCACATAAGAATTGACAAAGAATTAGACCCTATGAGCCGAGTTATTGGTTTATTTATATCTAAATCCAATCACGATTTGATTTTTAGAGCTCTAGAGTGTCTGGTCACTCATTCTAATTGGCAATCTTTCAAGGAATATATATACCAACTTCACATTTTAATACCAGTACACAATGTGGGTCCACATATCATAATCATTTTACCTAAAGCACTTTTGTTAGATAGATCAAAGATAAACCTCAAATGAACAATACTTTTTTCAATGGTTTCATCATTTTATTCCATTCATGAGATTGTAAACATTACAAGTTTTATTCAGAACCCATCTCTCTCACACACACATCAACTTCTTTGGGCAAATTCAAAGGCAACAACAAGTTAACTTGTTTCCTTGTGGGATGCATGGACCACGTGTAAGGCCGTTTGCATTACAAATTCTTGCACAATCAAATGTAGTCTTGCATGACCCAAGATACTTCTTACAGTCACTATCTTCATTGGGATAAGCATCGTTTGGTTTGATCTCTGCATCATAAGTTTCACATTAAGAAAAAAAATAATCTTTTAAACCCATAATAGAAATGAGGAGAAGAAAGACTAAATGGAATTTGACTGAAGCCATTTCTCTTTATCAGTTGCTCACATTTGCAAAATAGTTTCATAGGTCTAGAATATATAGGCATCATAAAAAAGAGACAGAGAGAAGTTTGATCAGTTTTAGTTGAATAAGATTTGATTCCTTCTTTTTCCAAAGCTGTTTTACAATTTAGGAAGACTATTAGTTGAGTTTGTTTTAATTTGTTAGTGTTTATTAAGACGCTTAGGAGAGTCCATTAGAATTTTTGACACGAATATGTTTTGTTGAACACCTATATATAAGATATCTGCTGGTAAGTATTCAGTTTTGAAGTTGACTGAGTGATCTGTCTTCCTCACTAATTCTGTTTTTCCGTTTTTTGCAATCGTTTCATCCACAGAGTGCTATGGTGTATCTCTACCTAAGTTGGATGAAAAAGAAAAAAAATAAAGAAAAAGAGAGAGGGTGGAGGTTGAGTAATCATGGCAGCAAATAGTTTTTTAATCATCACAGTTTCCGATTTATTGTTCAACTTAAAAAGTACCAATTCTAGATTGTGAAGATGAAGATTCTTTCCAAAGTGCAGGATCTTTGGGAGCTTGTAGAAGAAGTTTTGCTGATCTTGATGAAGTAGCAAAACTGAAGGAAAATTTAATTAAAAAAAAAAAAGCAAAAGCTCTCTACCTACTACAACAAGCTGTTCATGAGGATATCTTTTTAACAATGTTGATTGCAGCAACATCCAAGGAAGAATGAGACTTTACAAAAGGAATTCCAAGATCGATACAAAGTGAATTTCTATGAGCCTTTGTGAGAAAACCATGAAATCACATGTGAGAATTTGACAAAAAAAATTAAAAATTGATAGATTTTGTGGCTATTCCTATCACTGAAAGAGTGAAACGTTATAGGGTTAACCATGTGTCAAATTTCTCAATCTTAATAAATCAGATACTCTACCATGTATATTGTGCATCTCCATGTATGCCAAATTGTCATTACAATATTCCAAAAAAAAAAATAAAGGTCTATTGGCTTAAATTCGTAAGATATTTTGCAGGAGAAATAATTGTGAGTTCTCAATCACACTGTTGGAATTTTAAACTTGTTTATAAGCCATGCAATTAAAAATATTTTGTAGTTTTCATAATGAAGGTTTAGAGTTGATGTTTTTCATGAATAAACACCTAAATAGCCAATAAATGTCTTTTGGAAAATGAGTTTGAGTGGATAAAAGATAAGCCTGAAGGCAAAAGACATGGTTAGCTAAGCCATATCCTTTGGAGATAACCCTTAGTAGGTGTCTCTTCTTCTTCTATATAAAGAGAAGAGTTGATTCTTAATTGTTCGAGCAACGATTCAATACCAATCTTAGTTTTATAATTTTCTATCAAAAAAATTATACTTATTAAAAAAAATTTAAAAATCTTATGTCAAAGAAGTACCTAATATTTGGCATCAAAGTTGGGTACCTTGTCACACATGGACCTCATTTAACATCAATATATTCCACGGCCTGATGTTTTGTGTTTATGTTATCCATCGTAGGGAATTAGGTGTATTGAATGTATAGGACAGTGGATATAAGCATATTCTTGGTAAAATTACATATGTAAACATAGGCCTTGTCGTTCTTAATTACACATATGCACCCACATCTGAATAGGGAGTCGGCTAATCTACAAACTACCCTATAAATATGACTAAATTCCACTCCTTGCATAAATTGTTAACCATTAATTAATGGAAAGAACTGTAAAACCCCGTAATCATTCAAATTACAAGGGAGAAAATGATATTAAAGACTTCAACACAAGGTGAATTTGGGAGGCCTTTATAGTGTTACCTCAACGATTTTTGCTCAAAAGTTCTTTCGATACTTTGAACTCAAGTTACAATTTATACTCATAACCGGCCCATGAATTCAAACCGTACAACTACGATTACCTTTCTACCAATCCTCTTGTAATTATCTAGTTTCTCGTCATCACAAGTATGATTTGGAGGTCAACTTACCAAAGTAGGACACCAAATTCAGGATTTATAATTAGATCAATTACAGAGGTTGACATGTAAATAGATGCCTTCATGACACTGATATATTTTTGGTCTAGAGGACTTCTTTGAACCCTTTGCAAGTTAACTAAGAAACCACCAACTGCAATTAGTCTCATGAGCATTGACCAAGAATTAGAACCTATGAGCCGAGTTACTGGTTTATTTAGATCTAAATCCAATCACGATTTGATTTTTAGAGCTCTAGATTCTCTGGTCACTCATTCCAATTGGCAATCTTTCAAGGAATATATATACCAACTTCACATTTTAATACTAGTGCACAATGTGGGTCCACAAATCATAATCATCTTACCGAAAGAACTTTTGTTAGATAGATCAAAGATGAACCTCAAATGAACTATACTTTTTTCAATGGTTTCATAGTTTTATTCCATTCATGAGATAGTAAACATTACAAGTTTTATTCAGAACCCGTCTCTCTCACACACACATTTACTTTTTTGGGCGAATTCAAAGGCAACAGCAAGTTAACTTGTTTCCTTGTGGGATGCATGGACCACGTGTAAGGCCGTTTGCATTACAAATTCTTGCACAATCAAATGTAGTCTTGCATGACCCAAGATACTTCTTACAGTCACTATCTTCATTTGGATAAACATCGTTCGGTTTGATCTCTGCATCATAAGTTTCACGTTAAGAAAAAAATAATCTTTTAAACCCAATAAAAGGAAGGAAAAAAAAAAGAAGGACTGAGAGAGAAAAACTCACCAATAGATTGAGCAAAGAAGATAATAGAAATGAGGAGAAGAAAGACTAAATGGAATTTGACTAAAGCCATTTCTCTTTATCAGTTGCTCACGTTTGCAAAATAGTTTTGTAGGTCTAGAATATATAGGCATCATAAAAAGGAGACAGAGAGAAGTTGGATGAGTTTTAGTTGAATAAGATTTGATTCCTTCTTTTTCCACAGCTGTTTTACAATTTAGGAAGACTTTAGTTGAGTTTGTTTTAGTTTGTTAGTGTTTATTATGACTCTTAGGCGAGTCCATTAGAAATTTTGACATGAATATGTTTTGTTGAAGACCTATATATTAGATATCTGCTGGCAAGTATTCTGTTTTGAAGTTGACTGAGTGATCTGTCTTCCTCACTATTTATGTTTTTCCATTTTTTGCAATCGTTTCATCCACAGAGTGCTTTGGTGTATCTCTACCTATGTTGGACGAAAAATAAAAAATAAAGAATAGGGAGGAGGTTGGGTAATCATGGCAGCAAATATTTTTTTAATCATCACAGTTGCTGATTCCATTGCTAAACGGAAAAAGTACCAATTCTATAGAGTGAAGATGAAGACTCTTTTCAAAGTGCAGGATCTTTGGGAGCTTGTAGAAGAAGTTTTGCTGATCTTGATGAAGTAGCAAAACTGAAGGAAAATTTAATTAAAGAAAATGCAAAAGCTCCCTAGCTACTACAAGAAGCTATTCATGAAGATATCTTTATAACAATCTTGATTGCAACAACATCCAAGGAAGCATGAGACTTTACAAAAGGAATTCCAAGATCGAAACAAAGTGAACTTCTTTGAGCCTTTGTGAGAAAACCATGAAACCACATGTTAGAATTTGACAAAAAAATTAAAGCTAGATAGATTTTTGGGCTATTCCTACCACTGAAAGAGTGGAAATGTTATACGGTTAGGCATGTGTCAAATTTAACGATCTAATTCAATCAGATACTCTACCATGTATATTGTGCATCTCCATGTATGCCAAATTGTCATTACAGTATTCCAAAAAAAAAAAAAATGGGTATATTGGCATAATTCGGAAGATATTTTGCATGACGAAAAATTGTAAGTTCTCAATCATACACTGTTGGAATTTTAAACTGGTTTTTAAGGCATGCGATTCAAAATATTTTGAAGTTTTCATAATGAAGATTTAGCCAATAAATGTCTTTTGGAAAATAAGTTTGAGTGGATAACAAATAAGCCTCATGGGAAAAGACATGGTTAGCTAAGCCGTATCCTTTGGAGATAACCTCAGTAGGTGTCTCTTCTTCCTCTATATAAAGAGAAGACTTGATTCTTAATTGCTCGAGCAACGATTCAATACCAATCCTAGTCTTATAATTTTCAATCAAAAAAATTATATTTATTAAAAAAAAAAATTTTGAAAAACATATGTTAAAGAAGTACCTAATATTTGGCATCAAAGTTGGGTACCTTGTCACACATGGACCTCATTTAACATCAATATATTCCACAGCCTTATGTTCTGTGTTTATGTTGTCCATTGTTGGGCATTAGGTGCATCAAATGTATAGGACAGTAGATTTAAGCATAGCCTTGGTAAAACTATCTATGTAAACATAGGCCGTGTCTTTCTAACTTACACTTATGCTCCCACATTTGACTAGGGAGTCGGCTAATCTAACAACTACCCTAGAAATATGAATAAATTCCACTCCTTGCATAAATTCTTTACCATACATTGGTGGAAAGAATTTTAAAGCCCTGTAATCGATCGAATTACAAGGGAGAAAACGATGTTAATGGCTTAAAACAAGTAGAATTTGGGAGGCGTTTATAGTCTTACCTCAACGATTTTTGCTCAAAAGTTATTTCGATACTTTGATCTCACGTTACAATTTATAGTCATAACCGGCCCATGAATTCAAGCCGTACAACTACGATTACCCTTCTACCAATCTTCTTGTAATTATCTTGTTTCGTCATCACAAGTATGATTTTGAGGGTAACTTACCGGAGTAGGACTCCAAATTCATGATTTATAATTAGATCAATTACAGAGGTTGACATGTAAATAGATGCTTTCAAGCCGTACAACTACGATTACCCTTCTACCAATCTTCTTGTAATTATCTTGTTTCGTCATCACAAGTATGATTTTGAGGGTAACTTACCGGAGTAGGACTCCAAATTCATGATTTATATTAGATCAATTATAGAGGTTAACATTCTAATATATTTGAAATTGACTGTTGCAGATTGTTTACAGCAAGGGGAGTGGATATTTCCGTCTTTCCGTCAGTGGACAATGCCAAATTTCAAGAGGTAATCTCTCTTATTATGTTATATCCTGTACCTTGTGCTGGTTTTGTTGATGTTTGTCATTGGCAAGGTTCAGTGGGGGGAGAGTTTAGTTTTCGATCGGCATGGGATCTCTATCGTAGAAAAGGAGAACAACTGGAATGGGCTAAAAGTATTTGGAAGACTTCTTTGCAACCTAGACAACAAGTTTTCTGTTGGAGACTTTTTCATGATAGGCTACCTGTTGATGCCTTGTTGACTCGGAAAGGGATTATGCTGGCCTCTCGTTGTAATCTATGTGGTAAAGGTTCAGAGGACATAGGACATCTCTTTCTTCACTGCTCATTTTCACGTGGATGTGGAGAAGCTTTTGCAGCAAAGTTTGGTTATAGTTGGACAGTAAAAGATTCGATTGTAGAGTCGTTCAAGGCTTGGAAACATCAGGCTTCACAGTCTCCTTTACAGACTGCTTGGATTAATGGATGTTGTTTGCTTTTATACTTTCTTTGGATGGTCCGCAATCAAATCCGGTTTGAAAATTTAAATTTCAGGACTGATGAGGTGATGAGTTTAATTTTTTCAGACTTAGTACAGTTTGGCTTTAAAATGGATGGAAGAAAAGTAACTCCTACCATTTTTTCGGATGCAAGAAGACTGAGCCTTCACTTCTCTGTTTTTAGTGCTGCTCCTCCACAAGAAATTTTTTGGTGTCATCCTGTTGTAGGTTGGGTTAAACTAAATATTGATGGGTATTCTTTAGGCAATCAAGGAAGGTCTGGCGGTGGAGGAGTCTTTCGAAATGAAGTTGCTGTGGTGGTTTTCAATTTCAATATTTTTTTAAATGTTAAAACCAACTTTGAGGCTGAATCGGAAACTTTCATTCACGGATTACGTTGGGCAAGGCATTTACAAATTAATAAGCTTTGGGTAGAAAGTGATTCAAAAGTTGTGGTGACTTTAATACAGCAAAAGAAAATACCTTGGTATATCTTTTATATGTGGAGAGAGTTACAAGAATATTTGTTGACTATAGATTGGAAGATTTCACATTGCTATCGTGAAACTAATACAGTGGCAGATTTTTTGGCAAATTCGGCAGCTAGAACAGGAATTTCTGATATTAACATTCCTTGGTCAGCTTCAATCCTTAATGAACTTGATATGGATGCCTCTAGACGTCCTAGATTTCTTTTTATAAGTTAGTGGTTTCTAATCTGAGTAGGAACCAGTGAGGAAGGGTGTATTGGGGGCAACAGTTGTTACGGGTAAGGGAGGTTGGTTCTTTATACGGTATTAATTGATGTATTTTTAATATTTTTTCTTCGCTTAATATAATGATCCTTTTAGCGGAAAAAAAAAGATGCTTTCATGACATTGATATTATTTTGGTCTAGAGGAAAATTATATTAGGTTCTCTAGAGTAAATATCGAGGAATTAAAAAGAATCATGTACAATAAAGTGGGGTAGAGACTACCACCAAGACTGAGATGAAGAGAACTTCTTTGAACCCTTTGCAAATTAACTAAGAAACCACCGAATGCAATTAGTCACATAGCATTGACCAAGAATTAGACCCTATGAGCCGAGTTGTTGGTTTATTTAGATCTGAATCCAATCACGACTTGATTTTTAGAGCTCTAGAGTGTCTAGTCACTCAATCTAATTGGCAATCTTTCAAGGAATATATATACCAACTTCACATTTTAATTCCAGTGCACAATGTGGGTTCACAAATAATAATCATCTTACCGAAAGCACTTTCATTAGATAGATCAAAGATAAACCTCAAATGAACAATACTTTTTTCAATGGTTTCATAGTTTTGTTCCATTCATGAGATTGTAAACATTACAAGTTTTATTCAGAACCCGTCTCTCTCACACACACATCAAATTCTTTGGGTGAATTCAAAGGCAACAGCAAGTTAACTTGTTTCCTTGTGGGATGCATGGACCACGTGTAAGGCCATTTGCATTACAAATTCTTGCACAATCAAATGTAGTCTTGCATGACCCAAGAAACTTCTTACAGTCACTATCTTCATTGGGATAAGCAGCGTTCGGTTTGGTGTCTGCATCATAAGTTTCACGTTAAGAAAAAAATAATCTTTTAAACCCAATAAAAGGAAGGAAAAAAAAAAAGATTGAGAGAGAAAAACACACCAATAGATTGAGCAAAGAAGATAACAGAAATGAGGAGAAGAAAGATTAAATGGAATTTGACTGAAGCCATTTCTCTTTATCAGTTGCTCACATTTGCAAAATAGTTTCGTAGGTCTAGAATATATAGGCATCATAAAAAAGAGACAGAGAGAAGTTGGATGAGTTTTAGTTGAACAAGATTTGATTCCTTCTTTTTCCACAAATATTTTGCAATTTAGGAAGACTATTAGTTGAGTTGTTTTAGTTTGTTAGTGTTTATTTAGACTCTTATGAGAGTCCATTAGACACTTCAACACGAATCTGTTTGTTGAACTCCTATCTATAAGATATCTTGTGGCAAGTATTCAGTTATGTAGTTGACTGAGTGATTTGTCTTCCTCTCTAATTCTGTTTTTCCATTTTTTACAATCGTTTAATCCACATAGTTCTATGGTGTATCTCTAACTAAGTTGGACAAAAAAGAAAAAAATAAAGAAAACGAGAGAGAGAGAGAGAGAGAGAGGAGGTTGGGTAATCATGGCAGCAAATAGTTTTTTAGTCATCACAGTTGCCGATTCCATTGTTCAGCGGAAAAAGTACCAATTTTAGAGTGTTAAGATGAAGACTCTTTTCAAATGCAGGATCTTTGGGAGCTTGTAGAAGAAGTTTTGCTGATCTTGATGAAGTAGCAAAACTGATGGAAAATTTAATTAAAGAAAATGCAAAAGCTATCCACCTACTACAACACGCTATTCATGAGAATATATTTTTTACAATCTTGATTGCAACAACATCCAAGGAAGCATGAAACTTTACAAAAGGAATTCCAAGATGGAGAAAATCTGAACTTCTTTGAGCCTTTGTGAGAAAATCATGAAACCACATGTGAGAATTTGACAAAACAAAATTAAAAATGGATAGATTTTGTGGCTATTCCTTCCACTGAAAGAGCGGAAACGTTATAGGGTTAGCCATTTGTCAAATTTCTCAATCTAAATCAATCAAATACCCTACCATGTATATTGTGCATCTCCATGTATGCCAAATTGTCATTACAGTATTCCAAAAAAAAAATAAAGGTATATTGGCATAAATTCCTAAGATATTTTGCACGAGGAATAATTGTGAGTTCTCAATGATACAGTGTTGGAAATTTAAACTTGTTTTTAAGGCATGCGATAAAAAATATTTTGTAGTTTTCAAAATGAAGGTTAGAGTTGATGTTTTTCCCAAATAAACACCTAAATAGCCAATAAATGTCTTTTGGAAAATGAGTTTAAGTGGATAATAGATAAGCCTTAAGGGAAAAGACATGGTTAGCTAAGCCATATCCTTTGGAGATAACCCTTAGTAGGTGTCTCTTCTTCTTCTATATAAAGAGAAGACTTGATTCTAATTGCTGGAGCAATGATACAATACCAATCTGAGTCTTTTAATTTTCTATCAAAAAAATTATGTTTATTAAAAAAAAAAAAAAAATTAAAAACTTATGTTAAAGAAGTACCTAATATTTGGCATCAAAGTTGGGTACCTTGTCACACATGGACCTCATTTAACATCAATATATTTCACGGCCTTATGTTCTATGTTTATGTTGTCCATCGTTGGGCATTAGGTGTATTGAATGTATAATACAGTGGATTTAAGCATATCCTTGGTAAAATTATTTATGTAAACATAGGTCGTGTCGTTCTAACTTACACGTATGCACCCACATCTGACTAGGGAGTCAGCTAATCTACCAACTACCCTAGAAATATGACTAAATTCCACTCTTTGCGTAAATTGTTAACCATACATTAATGGAAAGAATTGTAAAGCCCCATTATCGATCAAATTAGAAGGGAGAAAACGATGTTAAAGGCTTCAACACAAGGAGAATTTGGGAGGCGTTTATAGTCTTACCTCAACGATTTTTTCTCATAAGTTCTTTCGATACTTTGATCTCAGGTTACAATTTATACTCATAACCAGCCCATGAATTCAAGCTGTACAACTATGATTACCTTTGTGACATCCCGCCCTAAATCCACCCAGGGGGTACCCTATCTGGGTTACTCGGGAGTGATCCACAACCCAACAGATCTAGTTTAGGAACGATCATATCCACTTAACACAATAATATAATCAAAAGCAAGAACAAAGGAATCGGTCAGGTAACTTCTGATCAAAGAATCTCCCAACAATGTTATGTAGCATATCTCAAGGATAAAGTTGGTCCAAAAAAGGCCACAGCATTGCCAATTGAAATACGCAATGATCGGGACGAGGATGAGATGCAGAGGCCTGAACCAGTGGAAAAGCTGGAACGAATCTAACTGGGTCCTGAGGATGAAACAAGAACAACTCATATCGGGTCCGAACAATCGGAGTTTCAAGAAGAATTGGAAAATTTCTCCAAGAAAACAGAGATGTATTTGCATGGTTAGCTGAAGACATGCCGGGGATAGATCTAAAAGTGGCAAAATACAGGCTTTGGATAGATTTGAAAGCCACCTGTGGTTCAAAGGAGGAGAAACTTCTCAATGGAAAAGCACGAAGCTATTAGAGGCAAGGTTGAGAAGTTAAAAAATTCAGGGTTCATCGAACCCATTGAATGCCCAACCTGGCTGGCCAATGTGTAATGGTCAAGAAGTCGAATAAAAAATGGAGGATGTGCACCGACTACACAGACCTCAACAAAGCTTGCCTGAAGGACTGCTACCCTTTGCCCTGAATTGATCTTTTAATCGATGCCACGGCCGGATATGAAACTTTGAGTTTCATGGATGCCTATTCGGGGTATAACCAAATCCTGATGAGTCGGGAAGATGAAAAGTTTACAGCTTTCATGACTGATCGTGAAAGTTTCTATTACAAAGTTATGTCATTTGGTTGGAAGAATGCGGAGCTACCTACCAAAGGGCAATGAATAAGATTTTCAAAGATCTGATTTGGAAGAATATGGAAGAATATGTGGATGATATGTTGGTGAAAAGCATAGCACAGTCGAGGCATATTGCTGACCTAACACAGGTATTTTCGGTGCTACGCAAATACCAAATGAAGCTGAATCCAAAAAAATGTGCTTCCGGTGTATCCTCGGAAAAATTCTTGGGATTCATGGTTTCTCAAAGGGGGATAGAGGCTAATCCAGCCAAAATACAAGCTTTGATCAACATAGAGCCTCCAAAGACCGTTTGGGATGTAAAGTGCTTAACCGGAAGAGTTGCAACTTTAAATCGCTTTATATCACAGTTGGGAGACAAGTGCCTACCATTTTTCGAAGCCTTGAAGGATTTGAAAGAAAACAAAGAAGCACGATGGACTAACAAATGCCAGAAGGCATTCGAAAACCTGAAGGTCATGCTCAGAGACCACCTCTCTTATCCCGACTAGAGAAAGGTGAAACTTTGCAAGTTTACTTAGCAACATCTCATTCCACTGTAAGTGCAGTACTCATTCTGCTGTAAGCGCATTACTCATTCAGGAGAAGGAAAGAAAGCAACGACCAATTTATTATGTCAACCATGTACTCCTAAATGCAGAAACCCGATACTCATAGATTGAGAAGCATGCATTAGCGCTCATTGTGGCACCCAGAAAGTTAAGGCCTTATTTCCAGGCACATCCATCAGAGGTATTAACCACTTTTCCTCTGAAAAAAGTTTTTTATAAGCCTGATTTGTCTGGAAGAATGGTTGCATGGTCAATTGAGCTTGGTGAGTTCCAAGTAAACTTTAAACCTCGCACGGCAATAAAAGCCCAAGCAGTGGCGGACTTTGTTGTAGAAACCACAACCCCATTAGAGGAAAAACCGAACCAAGTATCCCGACCATGTAGGAAGTTTATGTGGATGGTTCGAGTAATAAGCATGGAGCTGGAGCAGGAGTCCTACTCAAAAGTCCAACAGGCTTTATAATTTGCTATGCCATGAGGTTCACGTTCGAAGCAAGCAACAATGAAGCAAAATACGAAGCCTTTATAGCAAGACTTCGTTTGGCCAAAGCTTTGGCAATAGCTAAAATAATTGTTTTCAGTGACTCTCAGCTTATTGTCAATCAAGTGCAAGGAGAGTACAGCACCAACGAGCCTCGGTTGAAAAATATCAAGAGATCATACAAGCATTATGGAAGGAATTCAAAGATCTGAAAATATGTCAGATCCCAAGGAAGGAGAACACAATGGCAGACAAACTCTCATGATTAGCTAACGCCAAGGAAAAGACACTTGACCCATCAGTTTATATTGAAGAATTGGCCTTCCCAAGCAATCAAGTGCAGGAGGTTTCGTATATCGAAACCAAACGATGCTAGATGGACCCGATTTTGGAGTATATTCAGGATGACCAATTGCCCGAGGATACAAAAGAAACTAGAATGATTCGAGTACAAGCGTCAAGATTCACGATGCAGAATGGAAGATTATATCAAAGATCTTATTTTGGACCACTGCTCAGATGTTTGGGGCTTGAGGGATCAAAACCGCATTAGCAGAGGTTCATGAAGAATTTGTGGAGCACATATGGGCGGTCGAGCCTTGGCACATAAAGTCTTGATGCTCGGGTTATACTGGCCAAAAATTCAAGAGGATGTGATGGAATATGTTCGTCGTTGCAACAACTGCCAAATCCATTCAACCGTGTCAAAAAAGCCTACAGAGATCTTAACATCAATTATGGATCCAATCCCTTTTGCGATGTGGGGAATTGATATTATGGGAAAGATCACCAAGGCATCTGGCAGTAGGGAATACCTCATTGTGGCAATCGACTATTTCACCAAGTGGGTAGAAGCAAACCCTTTGGCAACGATCACTGAGAAAAGGGTGGAAAAGTTTGTGTTGGAGTCAATTATTCACAGGTTCAGGATCCCAAAAATCCTTGTCACTGATCATGGGACACAATTTGACAATCCACAATTCGAGCAATTCTACAACACATACCTGATCGAGCACTGAATGTCATCAGTGGCATATCCTCAGAGCAATGGCCAAGTAGAGGTAATAAATCAGTGGCATATCCTCAGAGCAATGGCCAAGTAGAGCACTGAATGTCATCAATGGCATATCCTCAGAGCAATGCCCAATGCTTCTTACTGGCTAATAAATCAAATGACATCCTGGCTCACAGGATAATTGAGTGGGATACGTTACAAAATGAATCTTTGTGTAACTTAATTGTGTTTTATATAAAATTATCCTTGATGCTGGTGGCATATATAATTGCAAAATGGATCTTGTGTTCATCCACATTAGTTAATTATTGTGGCCACCCAAAATCCATTACTGAGGAGACAAAACGCCTGTCATCCTATCCATAAGCATAAATAATGCAAAAGCTAAAATCTGGGAAATGCTTTTATTTTGAATCATTAGTATGGTTATAGACAAGGTTTTCAAAACAACCTAAGAGAATGCATGATTTCGGATTGTTTACTTGTGGTTCTTGCCCTCTAAGGTTTTCAATCATTTTCAGACTAGTTGAATTATGTATAGTTTAGTTTTAGATATGAGACTTTTTTTTATTTATTTATTTAGCAAATTCTCTTTGATAGAACTTGGTGAGGTTGAGGTATACCATCTTTGTTTATTGTGGATCCTTCTCATTTGTATAGGTCTCTCTACCCTTAGTCTTTCCTATAATATACATGTTTTTCTGTTTTGGCCCAGAAAAATTTTTCTATCTTGGGCCAAAAAAAAAAAACCAACCTTAGAGAATGCATTTACAAGCATTTAAGTTTTGTTCTTCAAAAAAATATTGGGAAGCCTTTCTAAATATCAGAGCCAAGTTTCGATCTTTTGGGACCTGTGGGTTATGGGCCGACCACGCTTCCGCTACGCCACTCTGATTTGTTGTTGATAAATAGAACACTGAACTTACATATTATGCCCACTATTTGTGTTTTGTTGTTATTTTCTTCAAGTAACTCAAGAGTACAATAAGAAAGCACTTGTAACAAGTAGTCGATATTCACATAAGTTGACTTAGATGAACTTTGGATCCCTTTAACTCCAAGAAAAAGCTCAGCTAGTAAAAGACCAACACTAATTCAAAGTCACTTGGGGATGGAGATGATGCATTGTATTATGTTATGCAATATCTTCATCGTCAATATAAAAAAGTGTCCGTTCTTTAAAATAAATTTAAAAAAAAATAATAGTTTTTAGTTTATTAATTCTTAGTAGTAGATTTCTTAGTCTATTATTGGTAACCATTAAAGATTTTTCAAGTATTTTTTCCATATTGTCTCTTTATGTGAAAAGAATTGAAAGATACTACAACGATGTTCCTGATTTTTATTGTGTACATTTCCAATTTCATTCATTTCTATCAAGTTCTTTATCTGTGGATGACATGTGATCAAAGTAAGATAGCTACAATGATGTAAGTGCATAGTGATTAACATATACGATTTATTGAATCAAAGAGTCAAACAAATTATAAGATATTAAGTTGCCTTACTAATTGTAGTTTGTCATTAACCGATCTCAACCAGGGTACCTTGTGTCGGCGATTTATCGCCGACACGGGGCGATTTTTCGCTGTGTCACTGGGGGGCGACACCGAAACCCCCAGCGACACCGACTTTACCAAAAGTCGGCGATATGTCGCCGAGAATCGATATGTCGCCGAGAATCGGTGATATGTCGCCGATAGTCGACTTTTTCGACGACTCCACCCCCACCTCCAGAACCCAGGCGAGAACCACCTCCGGCACCCAAGCCAGAGCCACCTCCACATCCATTCAATGGAGATCGAAACTCCATTTGTGAAGAGTTTTGCAGAATTGCAGTAGAGAGAGAGAGAGGATCGAAACCCATCTATGAAGAAGAGCTGATAGAGAGAGAGGATTGAAACTCATCTGTGAAGCAGAGATCGAAACCCATCTGTGAAGAGTTTTGCAGAATTGTAGTAGAGAGAGAGAGAGGATTGAAACCCATCTATGAAGAAGAGCTGAGAGAGAGAGGATTGAAACTCATCTGTGAAGCAGAGATCGAAACCCATCTGTGAAGCTGAGATCGAAACCCATCTGTGAAGCTGAGATCGAAACCCATTTGTGAAGCAGAGTTAAGAAAGAGGATCGAAACCCATCTGTGAAGCAGAGCTGAGACTCTCTCTCTTCAGGTGAAGGGTTTGGTGCTGTGAAGCTGGGCGGCGGTGATTGCTTTGGATGCCATCTCTAATTTCTCTTCTTCTTCAAATCTCTACTATTTTATCTCCAAAATCTCTCTTCTTTCAGCTTCTTCAGAATCATTTCTTTAATTTGAGGTGTGGTTCAGCCGTTCAGGTAGCTGTTCTCTCTTGCTGGTGTTGTTTAACCCTAGCAGCTTCGCCAGCCTCCCTGGTATGTCTTACCTGCAGCAAATGTGAAGACGCAGAAGAGTAAAAAGAAGACATTAATGGCGAGAAGTCCCATGCTTTGATTCTGGAAGAAGCAGGAAGCCAGGAACAGAGCATGAGAAAGAAAGAGATCTGTGCAAATGTCGACATTTGTGCCATAATCAACGGCCAAATGTCGACCGACTTCTGGCGACATGTCGCCGGAGTCGCCGTGTCGCCAGGGTCCGACACGGCGACACCGGTCGACATGTCGAACCTTGATCTCAACATAATGATTTTATTTATTATATATAGTGGTTGCTAGTTTTACATCACAGAAATTGTGAGATTTGAAATTGTAAATGAATACAGTTTTGCAGATGCACCTGAAATTGCAAGATTTGAAATTGTAAATTAATACAGTTCTACAAATGCATATGAAATTGCAAGATTTAAAACTGTACATAAGTACAGTTCTATAGTTTTTAAAATTTTAGGTCTCAATTGAAATTATGTGGAGAAAATATTATTGATGAGAACTTACTGGAAATAAAAATATTTTTCAACTTTTCATGTTTCAAATGTGCTATTGTGTAATAGCAATATCATGAAAAGGTTTTAAAAGATTCTCTGAATTGATCTCATGTCTCATTGTGATTGAGCAAAATAATGAAAATTCATTAAACTCGTTCTATTGGTTATGTTCCATTCCCTGAAGTGAATGCCACAATTCATGATAAGTCTAAAAGAAGGCAAAATTATACTTATTGTTATGACTATGAAAGTGGACGATGTGAAAGACGGAATAATTATTATTCTTATGATTAAAATAAATAAGAGGATAATAAAGATTTTCAATGTGAGTCTTCAAGGAGTAAAGATAATATTTGTCATTGATGTGGTATGAAATATCATTACGCATGTATCTGTCGTACTCCACAATATTTCGTTAAGCTTTGTCAAGCTTTAATTAAAGGAATGAAAATAATGTGGAGATAAATTGGATTTTTCAAAATAATGATATTGGAGCAAATTTTGCCTATAAAGAGGATGATTTTGATGGCCTTACAAATACTACACATCTAGATACTGCTGATACAGGAAAATCATTACCGAACCAGTCCATCCTTAGTTCAATCCTAGACTCCGGTCGAGAACGGTCCGACCATGGCGGGGTTCGAACAAACCGGACTGATCATTAGTGTGATAAAGAAGGAACCCTGTAAGTCAAGAAGGCAGGCACGAACCATGAAATTCGGATGGATAACCAATCAAGAAGCGGTTGTTATCACTTATGGGAGTTGGCGATCGTGCAGGATATGGTAACTGCCATGCACTCAAGGCAAGGGATCATGTGATTAAGGGAAGCCACCCATTACTCCGCAAAAGAAGTTTAACCGTAAAGATTTGAGGGTCACCAAGATAAGGCTCGAACAAATCCAACGGTCAGGATTGGAAGGTAAAAACCATATAAACCCTGATCTACGTACAAAGGAGGTAACTGAATCATATTCCAAATAATCGTATTCAAATTTTTGCTTTGCAACTAGCCAGAGCTTTGTGATTATCTGTGGGAAACGCTTCAAAAGGTCATGGTCACCAGAACAGCAGCAGCGGCGGCGGTGGCTCAACGAGAAATGAACATTCGCTCTCCAGAGGGAAATAATCCAGAAGATATTCCAAAAGCAAGGCGTGCTCGAGAGGTTCGCGAGGATGGAGGATTAGGTGGTAACGAACGCTTGAACCATCCAAATCCTCTTCAGCAACAAATGGATCAAATGCAGTTTCAGTTTCTGGAGATGCACTAGACACTTCGTACGTTGGTCAGGCAAGTGGTGGCTCCTCAAGCTCCTAATCAAGAGGAGGCTAGAAGTCGTGCAGGAAAAGCGGAGATGATTATACCTCCAACACGAGGGCATTCCCAGCAAGGAGATAAACAACTAGCCGAAGGCCAATATAGACATGACATTCAAAGGAACCCCCAAGGTTGGTCCAGGGAGTTGAGAACTGAGAACTGCCCAGAAGGGACGGTCGGCATGATCGGCCGCAAGCAAGCCGAACCGAAGCGGTAAGAATGTTCGGTAGAGGAGTTCACACTCACTCGCCAACTTCTTGATGCTTGGGATAAGAAAGCATTCAGTCGCCCACTTTTTCTTCGTTTGACCGTTCAGGAGATCTCATTGCCCATATCAATTACTACCAGCAAACAATGGCAGTAGCTGGCAATTCTGATTAAATTCTTTGTAGAGTGTTCGGTTCTTTCCTGATCGGGACGACACAAAAGTGGTTCTCAAATCTTCCATCGGGAAGAATTGTTGATTTTGAGGAGTTAGCCCGAAAGTTTATCGGTCATTTCCAAAGTGGAATTCAAATCAACAAGATGGAGGAAACGTTATTCACTATCAAGCAAGGGAAGAATGAATCAATTTGGGAACACTTGAAAACATTTAACAAAGTCACTATGTTGATCGAGAATCTAGATGAACAAGTGGCCAAAACTGCTCTCTTCACAAGACTCACAAACCGAAGGCTACTGGAGTTATTACTTCAAGACATGCCTGCTACTTATTCCAAGTTGGTGCAAAGGTGTCAAAAGTAGGCAGAAGTGATTGAAATTCTTGACGCACGTCAAGGTGAAACAAAGGACTCCAACAAAGAGTAGAGGACCCCTGAAAGAAATCAGAAGCCAAAGCAGTCCAACCATGATCGAGCAAGGAAACCACGCTCGGTTTGGAGGCAGCATTCTCCTGATCAAAGTGAGTATACACCGTTGAATGCTCCACAGTCAGAAATTTTGATGCAGATCAAGAATCAAGACATTTTGAAATGGCCACCAAAGATGATAGCAAAACCAAGAGAGATGAATATGGAAAAGTATTGTCGTTTTCACAAAGATTACGGGCATTATACTAACGAGTGCAGGCACTTGAAAACCGATATTGAGAGATTGATATCTCAGGGACACCTATCCAGCTTTGTCAAAGGGAGACAGTTTGAACCAAGAGCAGCTGTTGAAAAAAGGGAACGTTTTGGAAGCAGAGATCGCCGAGTTGAGGTTCCCAAGTCAAATAAGGGAAATGAAGTGATCAGTGCTAGTCGATCTCCTATTCTTACCATATTCAGAGGACCCGAGCCTGAGTCCCTCAGAAAGCTCAAAGCTAAGTCTAAGTTAGTTGGGACTTGAGAGACACAGAAGTGGAAAAAGCTAAACGATGAAAGTTCTATTACTTTTGATGAAGAAGACAAAAGGGGTGTGTGTACACCTCATGATGATGCAATCGTGATCAACGTAGAAATCGGACACCGAGAGGT